>NW_014554644.1:42935-46888 GCF_001313825.1 Dinoponera quadriceps | reverse complement strand
TATTCATGAATAAATAAATAATTTTTGAAAATACACAAAATTCGCGATATTTTTTGAACAGATCTCGTATGCACACGCTACGCAATATACACGTACACACTCACTCGTTCTCGCACGCATGTATACCGGAATGTATACTCGGAAAAAAACCCGTGAAAAATGTGATACATGGCGCACTCATACTAGCTGGTTAGTTTCGTAACTACATTGTGCGTTATTTAGGGCACGTGGAGCAAAGTGCTTTTAGGCACGTAATTTAATAGTCAAGTGGCAAGTTGGCAATTAACACGCTGATGCCAGTGAGTCGATCTGGTCGACAAGAAATGTAAATTAATGCTTTTATGTAATATTTGCAAATGAGTTTTATAGAACAAAAAATTAAGTCAAATAAACAAACGGTATAAAGTAGTATTTTCTATTAGAATTTTCAGGAAGTACATAACTAAAATTCGACTTTTGTATGAATGACGTATTTTCGGCAACGACTGGGGCAAAATATTTTTAACTTCTTCAGTACAATTGCATTGATTAAAATCGAAAGCCAAACGTTCACATATAGTCGAGCATCAATTATAATCGACTAGATTTTAAGTCTTATATACATTTATTCTCAGCACATCTTATTTGAATTATATTATAATAAATGGGAATTAATTACACAACTGAGACAAATAAATGTACAATATAACTTGTTACGCAAAAATGTAGGAGAAACTTAAATTTATTTTTACACATTTTACATATCTATTAAAAGATAGATAAATGCAAAATTTCATAATATTATGTGTATTTTAAATACTACGTCCATTAAAATTAAAAAAAGGATGACCTTACATATTTATACACAAGAAAGTATTTCAGCTCTACGTAAGATCATATAAGTAGAATAACTGACCCCATACTCAGAGTTGGTTGTCACATGTCTTTCATATATAAAAGAAACAAAATATATAGTTTTTTAACGTTTTGTAAATATTTTATTAAAATTAATTGTACTACACACAGTTAAAGTACAGATATATCTTACTTGTTTTTCGGTTGCGCTTTTCAACTATGACAACTGAAAAAAGCAATTAAAATCTTCCTAAAACTTTTACATCTATAATTTTAATCTACCTGAATAACTTGGCTCTAATAAAATTCAATGATATATACATATGCTTCCGTGCAAACTNCTACCTGAATAACTTGGCTCTAATAAAATTCAATGATATATACATATGCTTCCGTGCAAACTGTATCACATCTATCTCATTTAAATCAACTCATCTCGAACGACTATTTTGAGTAAAAAAGTCATATTTTTAAATATTGCAAAACGTTTAATTACATGTAGAAAAAATTAACTAAATTTATATTTCTTATAATACAAAGAAATTGCGAAAACCAGTAATTCTAAAACCAACGAAACGATGGAGACAGGAAATGAAATAGAGACAGGAAAATATTTTTTTACCACGTCTAATTAAAAAAAAAATGTTTATATGTATCATATAAAATGCGTCAGCCATGAGCTAGTATCGTACACTTAACTAACACCATGCCAGTAACTACTAGAGAACATTGTAGAGAACAATATGTTCTTTTATTTATGTTAAATAAAATATAGTTTTGATGACAATTAATCCGTGTGATTTCTACAGTACTGGTTATTCCTATAGTGATTGTCGTCCAAAAATTATAAAGTATTAATCCTAGAGATTATTGTTTAATTAAAGAAAACATTAAGTTATAATAAATTATTATGTAATACTATTAATAAAATATTAATACTATTAATTAATAGTATTAATTAAATATTATTATACAGTTCTTAGTTATTTTGCATATAAATTATGTTAAAAAATAATATAATTGTACATCATTATGTTTGAACATAGAATTGGCAATATGAATTAATTCAAATTCAGAAAAGTGTACAGCATGTATCTTAGGAGAATATAATAATTCTTAAATTTTAAATTATTAATAGTTATGTACACGCTTATTATTATTTACCATTTGTTCATATTCTAATTTGTTTGTCATTTATTTGCCCCATAACCTCTTCCTTTTCGTAATATGAAAGGCGCACTTTTATATCTTTTCCACTTTTTAATTACTTAATAGAGTGTGTAATAACCTTTTATTTCGCACTGATTACACAATGAACTTTTGTTTCAAGATTCAGGAATTTCTTACTGGAACTTTCTGCCCTTCCCTCTGAGTGCATTACTGGACCATTAGACGGAAGAATAATCACAACTTGTTCGATCAATTTATCTTTAAAAGATTGAAATCATTGGCGACAATCAAATAGAATTATTACGTTGAAAATTTTATGTTAATGGAATATATATCATAATAAACAATCTCGACGTTAGAAAGACGGTGTGATATGTGTATCCTAATTCATTTTAAATCCATTAAATTGCTCTTGTTTCTGTTTACAGGCGCATTTTTGGTTCCTTATTGTGTGATGTTAGTAGTCGGTGGTATTCCTTTGTTTTATATGGAACTCGCACTTGGCCAGTTTAATAGGAAGGGTGCTATAACATGTTGGGGTCGATTGGTTCCGCTTTTGAAAGGTAAGCAAAATTGTATATTATAAAAATATAATATTATGCCAAATAGAAAGTTTCCTATTGTTCTTTGAAGTAAAAATTTTAATCATTACATGATGTAAATTTAATGATTAAATCAATAGAGTATATTTGTATCTATAAATATAACAAAAAGATTATTAAAATTACTATGAATTGATTGTTGCATGTTGTGAGAGTTAAGTAACTTTATATGAATCTATAGTGGTTTATGTATGAGAATCGTCTAGTCGATTCGAACTATGAGTAGGCATTTATATAATGGCTAAGTATATAAAGACAGCAGTTGTTTAGTCAGAGGAACTTTTTTAACGGGGAATTATATCGTTTCATTCGTAGAACCAATGTGTTCTCACACACATTTCATTATATATATATATTCTTCACTTATTTTATACGCTTATGTTTTATCAGGTTTCATTTACACATACATATAGAGTGTCCTAAAAAAATGTATATATGCTTTAAATAATTATGAAATCAGCGTTTGTTAACATACAGTTCATTTCCAAATTTAAAAGAATCTATACAATTGAATAATTTTTTTTGTCCACGCCTGTTTTCAAATTGATGACCGTTCTAATTCAGGCACTAGATAACGCGAAGCAATGGAATTGCTTGAAATAAATAATACTTGATGTTTGCGATTCCATTGCTTCGCGTTATCTGCAGTGCCTGAACCAAAACGGGTTTATTAGTTTGAAAACAGGCAAAGCAAATTATTAATTTCTGAAGATTCTTTTAGATTTTAAAAATAACCTATGTTAATGAACACTAACTTTATAATCATTTATACTCATTTAAATCATTAAAAAACTTTATAATTATTTTTAGTATATACATTTTTGGAACACCCATATACGAGGTCTGTTCAAAAAGTATCGTGAATTTTGTGTTTTTTCAAAAATTATTTATTTATTCATGAATATCTATTTGGTTTTATTTAAAGTAATCCCCATCAGATATTATACAATTGTGCCAACATTTTTTCCAATCCTCGAAGCACTTCAAAAAATCATTTTTTGTGACCTTGTTCAGCTCCTCCTTCGATGCCGTCTTTATCTCCTTAATTGTAGTGTAGCGTCGCCCTTTCATGTGCCTCTTCAGTTTTTAGAACAAGAAAAAGTCACAGGGGGCCAGGTCTGGGGAATACGGTGGCTGCGGCATCATTAGTGTGTTGTTTTCGGCCAAAAATTCACGCACAAGCAACGATGTGTGAGCAGGAGCGTTGGTACGAATTTCGCGGCGACCCGTCTCATGCCCAAATCATTAGTAAAAATCGAATGGCACCAGCCAATCTATATGTTTAGGTCCTCAGCAACTTCTCTAACGGTGATTCGACGGTTGGCCAATACTATTTTCTTCACTTCA
>NW_014554644.1:0-42372 GCF_001313825.1 Dinoponera quadriceps | reverse complement strand
ATATATACGGAGTCTGTTCAAAAAGTATATATATATATATATATATATATACAGGGTGGATCATTTTAATCCATCCAGTCGAATATTTCAAAAACCAAGTCCGAGAGAGAAAAATTTTTCAGACAAAAGTTGTTTGGCTGCGAGTGGACCATAAGACGCTACCATTGGTTTGACCTTGTAGAATTATTTGAAAGTCACATGAAGGTCACCTCAATTTTTTTTATCGGCATCCTCTATTTTTTATTATATATTATTGTAGCTGACCTCGAGAGCTTTCCAGAACACTATAATGAAATGTTTCTTTATTTAGTACTTTTCGAGTTATAAAGCTCCAAAGTTGCAATTTGAATTAATAGGAATTAATAGTCTGTAGATACAATTGGATATTTAGGTATCAATTGATTACGGAAATCTNCCACTGTTGATCGGAGTATCAAACTTTATTACTCACAATCAGAGGCTTATGTTTGCCAACAATACCCATGGCTGATTATCGTTCAGAGATTGTTGATATTCTCCTTGTTCTCGGAGAATGTGAACTAAATTATCATGAAGCTTCGCGAGTTTACCGGAATCGTTACCGCGAAAGAGAACAACATCCGAATCATACTACAATCCGGGACCTCGAACTAAGAGCTCGCCAAGGCCGTTTAGGACGTCAAAGAGCACATCATGCATTTTCAAATTGCAACTTTGGAGCTTTATAACTCGAAAAGGACTCAATGAAGGAACATTTCATTATAGTGTTTTGGAAAGCTCTCGAGGTCAGCTACAAGAATATGTAATAAAAAGTAGAGGATGCCATTTAAAAAAATTGAGGTGACCTTCATGTGACGTTCAAATAATCCTTCAAGGTCAAACCAATGGTACCTTCTTATGGTCCCCTCGAAACTAAACAACTTTTGTCTGAAAAATATTTCTCTCCCGGGCTTGGTTTTCGAAATATTCGACTGGATGTATTAAAATGGTCCACCCTGTATATATTATAGGCAAGTTTTCTATTCAAATTCTGAACAATAATTACTCTATCGGACTTGTTAATGTACAATCCATGTCCAATCGTCAAAGATTCGTGAGACGCACTTCTCGGCAGCGGACAAAAATGAATTATTCTGTGACATCCTGTGAAAAACCACTCCACATTAGACATACTCGAAAAGTTTAACAGCTTCAAAGACCTAGAATAGCTCCTTATATTCTCGTCATATTTTTTCGTTCTGATTTCTTCTATGCTCTTTCTTATGGAAGACATTGGTATTCCGAGGATAAAATGACCTTTTCCTTTTATCCTTCCTTCCTTTCTTTCTCGATCTTTCTCCTCTTTTCAGCTAGCGAGATAGTCGTGAGAACAATCGTCGGATTTTGACTCATGCGGGACGGAACGGAATCGGCCGCTGCTACTACGTGCTCTTAGCCTCTAATAGCAGAGTGCGCACATTTATCCCCAGCGCGACCTCGCACCGTCTGCTGTAATACGTGACCGTGGGTACTTTATGTAATGCCTATAAATCCGAGGGAATTGCGAGAGCTTTCGCGCAATGGGAGCAAGATACGACGATCTTCGTAAAGAGCCTCTATTTCCGCCGATTTCTAACTTAATTTCTACGACTACAATTTCTACGTCGGCCGTTAATCGCTGTGCGATCAATAACGTTGCGAAATTTTCTGCTGCTGCTCCGCTATTATTCTGGATCGCATAGTATTATAGATAAACAGATATGTATATTCGTATACTTTAACCTGGAAGGCCACACTGACGTTTGCATAGGAGATGAGAGTTTAAAATATGCGAATGAACATGACGATAATCGTCGCGTTAATTTAACTACCTACAACTTGTACTTAAAGTCAATTCACGATATGAAAATTAAATGTGACAATGTATAAGATCTATGTTTTTAATTTGTAGGAAATATAATTTTCGATTATAGTTCTGAAAGATCCAGAAATAACGTTAAAAAATAGGCGTAGTTGAGGAATGGGCGATTCAGTAGAAAATGTTATTATTTCGCATCAATATGTATTGTGAATAAAAATCGATACACCTCAAATATCAGATGGAATATATTGATATTGATGATAACGATATTTTCGATATTTTTGTTATATATTGACTGCATTTCAATTATATTTATATAGAGTAATTCATAAATGAATGTCAATATTTCAAGGGATAAATGTACATATTAAAATAAGTAAAAAACGTCATATAAATATATGTCCTATATACCTTCAATTTTTGAGTTATGGATAGTTAAAAAAATATCCGAAATGTCCGCCTCGTGCATCAACACACGCTACTGCACGCTTTAGCATTAGCGAGTTCGCACGCACTCGCTCGAAAATACTAGGTATTCTTCAAATAGTCTCAAACCCATTTCGTATCCTTTCTCGCAGATCATCCACATTGTTTACTAGTGTTGAATACACAATAGATTTTAAATAGCCCCAAAAATAAAAATTGAATAGATTGAAATCAGGAGATCGTGGCGGTCATGCGATGAGTCCACCTCGCCTTATCCATCAGTTTGTGAAGGCGTTGTTTAGGAATATTCTCACCGCAAGAAAGGAATGAGGCGGACCACCATCCTACATGAACCACAAGTTTTGCTTGATACCCAGGGACATATCATAAAATACTTCCTGAATGACGTTCCATAAAAAGTTAAGATAAACAGGTCCATTTAGTCAAGCTGGAAGAAAATATGGCCCCTAAAGATTATCTTCCACAATTCCTCCCCAGGTATTGACAAAAAATTGTTATTGGTGCCTTGACTGCAAGATTGCGTTTGGGTTATCTTCTGACCAAATATGTTCATTATGAAAATTTATTATTCCATTTCTGGTTAACTTCGCTTCGTCAGTAAATAAAATGAAACATAAGAAAGCAGGGTTCTCAGCAAGTTGTCTTAGTAATCATTAGCAAAAATTTTTTCTTAAAATGTGATCTGCCTGTTGAAGACTTTGGACATGTTGTAAATGATATGAATAAATCTGATATACGAGGTCTGGCTATTAAATAACGAGACTGCGCGCGCAGAAGTCGTCCTAGAGGGAAAAGGGGGGAAACGAATGCAGCTTTGGATAGGTGGAAGTGTCTACTATTCCAGTATGAAAACTTGTTTTTGTCGCTTTAGTAGTATTTTTTCTATAGAGATTAGAAACGAAAGTGTTTTTTTCTCATGCCGATAACAAGGTGTGACGAAAAACACGAGCAACGGATTAATGTGAAACTTCTTGTTAAATTAAAAAAAAAAACTCCGACTGAGTACTATAACTTGTTGAAAGAGGCCTATGGTGAGAATTCTCTATCTCGTGCGCGTGTTTTCGAATGGTATAAACGGTTTTCTGAAAGCCGAGAGAGCACCAAAGATGACCAACGTCCAGGTCGACCTGTCTCTGTTTCAACTCCGCAAACAGTGACCAAAATCAATGAAATTGTGCGCAGAGATCGTCGTATGAGCATTAGGATGATTGCTGAAACTGTAAACGCCGATAAAGAAACTGTTGTGAAAAAACAAGTCGTGGATCTTGCACCAGAACAATGCACCTGCCCATAACGTGCTGTCTGTGAAGCGTTATTTAGCCGCTAAAGGCACTCCAGTGCTCGAACACGCGCCGTACTCGCCTGATTTAGCACCCTGTGACATTTTCCTGTTTCCAAAAATCAAGTCTGTCTTAGAAGGAAACCGGTTCGAGTCGATGGAAGGGGTGAAGCGAAAATCGGCGGAGCTCCTAAATACATTTACAAAAGAAGACTTCCAACATTGCTTTGACCAATGGAAAAAACGAATGGAACGGTGTGTGGCGAGGGGAGGGGAGTACATTGAAGGGGAGCATTAGATTGTAGAATAATTTTTAAAATAAAACTCTTTTTCATAAGCAGTCTCGTTATATAATAGCCAGACCTCGTACATTACAACGCACGCGGCCTTACTGTCGCGTTCGCTTCCACGAGCGCGATAACGCTGGCGAAGGATATCCGAATGTTTGGCTTGCGGCCCGACAATCTCGAAGGTCGGACGGACAAGGACGGGGCGCCGTCTGGGGCAAAAAGATGGTGATGAATCCCCTGTTCAAGAGAATTCGCGCGACAAATTACTGAGAAGCAAAGTCAACTCCTCGTGAGCTACGCGAAATACGAAATAAATCGAAACCGAGTGTTAGGCGCCAGATGCTGTGGGCGTCGCCGAAAATCTAAGAGCTCGCGGAAATTTTCCCTTGTGTTGCTTTGTGATAAGCACGACTAGTTCAACAGTCCAAACGGTGAGGAGCGGGGTAAAAAGTTTTCGGGCAATAGATTGCACGAATTCTAGCTAGGATACTATAACAATCAAGGTAGGGACGTAAAAATAGGTGATGCGTTAACTTAAACAAACGAAAATAAAATTTATTTAACACGGAAATCTCATTAACAAGAAAAAAGGAAATAAAAGTAAATTAATAAATGTCTCGACACAATGGCTTCTGACGAACGCCGTCTGAGCGGTCGTTCTCACGTTAATAACGGAAATAAAAGCGCAATTGCTAATGTTGAAAAGGCCAGAAATTTAACCAGAAACACTAATTACACCAAAGACACGACATCAAATTATTAGGAGCGCCCTAACGATGGTCGCTCTTACGCTAACGCTAGAGGTTACGCACGCGACAATTAGAGACGTGCGGAATGCACGATATTTTATACTCGCGCGACATGGATAAGGTCAAACCATTGGCGTGCTGTCGAACGCGAATATCTAAACGCTAACTTCTGGACGCCAATCTTGGCTAACTTGAAATTTAAGACAGAAAAAAGGCACGCAACACAGCACGATAATACGCGAGAACGCTAACACGAAAATATATTGGGTTGGCAAATAAGTTCGTTCGGTTTTTTAATCGGAGTAGGTTTACTCGTTCTGCTATCTCTTTTCCACAGCTATCGCACAACGCGCTTGCGCAGCTGAAAAACGACGTTCCACCTAACNCGTTCTACCTAACCTCTTTGTAAACATACGCCGGTTAATACCAGAGTATTGTGCGTACTGCACGGTTGCAAATATGGAAGAAAGAACGTCCATTTTCGCCAAATTTTACTTTTTTATTTCAAAAAAGGCAAACGAGCTGCGGAAGCTCATAAGAAAATTTGTAATGTGTATGGGGACGATGCTTTAACAGAACGTGTGTGTCAAAAATGGTTTGCCAAATTCCGTTATGGAGATTTTGATGTTAGTGACGCGTCCTNCCACGACAATGCCAGACCCTATACTTCATTAACTACTCGGAACAAATTGTGAAGGCTTGGCTGGGATGTTTTGCCTCACCCTCCTTATGCACCGGCACCCTCTGATTATCATTTGTTCCGGTCGCTGCAAAATTCTCTGAACGGGAAAAACTTTGCTAATAATGAAGCTGTTAAAACGCAACTGGATCAGTTTTTTGCCGGTAAACCTCAGACGTTTTATGAATGTGGAATTATGAAATTGGTAAAAAGATGTCACGAAGTCATAGAAAAGAATGGTCAATACATTATTGATTAGTACATATTTTGTATATTAAATAAATTGTATTTTATACCAGTCAAAAAAACCGAACGAACTTATTTGCCAACCCAATACGAGTACGAAAATGTCACACTAAACGAAAACACGAAGTACGCGAAATTTGTGGCCAAACGTAATAATCAAAATTTCCCGTCCGGCGAGTAAACGACTCGAGCTGAAGGCGAAAATATTTCATCACTTGCGACTCCCTGAGTCGCTAACACGAACCCAAAACTCTTAACGCAACTTATCGCGTCCAGTGCGCTAAATAAGTGCGAGAGAAAAGCCAAAGTTTCCGCTAAAGAGACGCGAAATATGCGCGAGAAAAACGCCGATTACCTGCGACCAGAGCGCTCGGTAAACGCGAGAAAAAATCAAAAGTCGTGATACGGAGGAGATGCTGCGCAATGCTACCGCCGGAGACCTGCTATCCGCTGCCCCATCATGGAATTCGTGCATTGAACCATACGATGCGATATCAACGCGAAAGACATGCTAACGCCGCACAAACGCGAAAAAGATGCTACATAAACGCGAGAGAAAGCGCTACATAAACGTAAAAGAAACGCTAATGAGACGTGAAATAGGCGCTACAGGAACGAGAAAAAAACGTTTCGCTAAGAACGACACAAGTAGCTAATTCGTCTCGTCGTTCGATCAGGGACCGGTTTTCATGCGGTTTGCAACTTTCGCCAGCCTACGATGGCGCAGCCACGAGATCCCGTCGTCCGTCAAATTCGGATTGCTCAACACACTCAACACGATGGAATTTATAAAACACTAAAGTGCCGAAACGTTCGACCTCGCACAACGTGACTCGGCTCTGACGCGAGTTCGTGGCTTTCAATTAGAAAAGGACAATTTTACCAAACAGTTCCATCTTCCCCTTAAGTCGCCTCTCGCAATAATCTGCTCTACAGCCTTGGACGCGGTAGCGCTGGACCGGGACATCGGGAATCATCACCCGTGGTGGTCGTGGCGACGGTCGAGACGCAGAAAGGCACCAAAGGATCGTCGATCCATCATTCATTGACTGCAACATCCCCTTCTTACGTAACACGTGAGGGGGCGCGGACTAATTAGCGCGCGAAAAGAGTTTGCGTCACTCGCGAAATACAATCGGACGAATAGCGTACATTATCTACGCTACGCAATTGTCCATCTTCCTTGAGCTTCCTCTCAAAGACTTTTTGCCTTCTAAGTCCTCGGCGATGTCCCTCGGAGCATCTTGTCTCGTCTTTTGGGGCACCCTTCGGGCACTAGGTGGCACGCACGCTTTTCCACGTGCAGCAAACGACGCGCTCGGCGATGTTTCCGCGTGGCCAATCAGCGCGCTGCTTCACGCTCACGAGCGTAAGCAGGATTCGTTGTTTCCTCCCGGGCGTCGTGGGCTGGCCGAATTCTCACGTCGAGAACTGCTGCCGCTTTTCCTCGGCAGCAGTTCTCGACGTGATCCACCTAATGTTTTCGCTTTCCGTAGGTCCATTGAAGCGTCAAATACAAAAATACAAGAAGCTTTAAGATTAAATCGGGATACGCTAATTCGGCCCTCCCCTTGAGATCGGTAAGCGACGTTTTCCGGTGTAGAGAAGCAGTAGCAGCGCCGCAGTATCACAATAAATGTGTATATATATATATATATATATATATATATATAGTGTGTGTGTGTGTGTGTGTGTGTGTAGGGTGGATCTTTAAATTCCTTGATATCGTAATCTGCTGAGAAACTCTTTTATTGCCGTTTCACGCTCCCTCTACTAACGAGCCACAACTCAATTTTCTTTTTCTTTTTGTTTCTGCGAACGCCACTCGCCCGCAACTCTCACTGCGCACGCTGCACTACTGCTTGGGCGCTAAACTTAAAAATGCCTTGCAATTCGGCGAGCCTAACTAATGTTCGCCCTCGAACATATAAAATATAAAGTATCTTAACAGTCTTGTCCAACAACATAGAATATTATTTTTTTTTTGTTTAATTGGATAACATCAAATAACATTCTCGAATTTTTTAGAATTAACGAAATGAACTTATTTTTAAGAAAATTTCACTTACAATAGACGAAATCACTTATAATAGACAAACTCATAAGTTTTTTCTAATTACAATTAACTATATATCTTATTATGAGCAATTGGATATATCCTTACTAAACTTAAAATTCTAGTTTTTCATAGTAGAGTCGCCGCATCTCTTTTCCATGATCGTATATTGCACGCTTGCCATACATTCTGTCAAATAAATACCGGGAATTTTTCAATAAAACACAAAATATTGGTTTAATTATCCAAATTTATTTTGACGCTTTCAAAATAGGCCCCATTTGATGCGATACACTTATGCCAACAAATAATCTAGTCGTCGAAACACTTCTTATAAGCACTTTTTAGTATGGTCTGCAGGTCCTTCTGCGAATTTTGTTTCATGGCTTCATTGGACTCAAAACGTTTTTCACAAAGTGGTAATTTGAGTTTGAAGAACAGGAAAAACCACATGATGCCATATCTAGCGAATAAGATGCTTGGTCAATGACATTCGTTAAGTTTTTGGTCAAAAATTCGCGTGCAAGTTTCGATATATGGGACGGCGCATTGTCGTGATGCACAATTCAAGAATTGAACTTCTACAAATCTGGCTTTTTCCAACGAACACTCTCTCAAACGCCTCATAATGCACAGATATTATTGTTAGTTGATTATTTGCCCCTCCGGAAGGATTTTCCATCATTATTTCCTTCACTTTGTTGATGTTTTTGTCAGTTGAAGATATTGAAGGTCGACCGGAAAGAGATAAGTCTTTAACTACTTCTCGGCCTTCTTTGAATGCGTTGTACCATTCGCATGTTTTCGATAAACCTGACTCACCGTATGCCTTCCATTACATTTTCAACGACTCAGCACAAGAAATTTCGTTGCGCAAACACTTATTTACTCTAAATGGTTTAAAGTTTTACTCTAAACTCTTTTAATTATGGAATTAACTTTTTCGAGACCGCTACTTTACTATCGAAATTCTTTACATTTATTTAATTCCCTTCTTCATCCTGACACGTAGGATTTTTCTTTTGGTTAACATACGTTTCGTTATACTTTTGAGGTGTCTCGACAATCGTTGATCGGCAATCTTATTTCTAGTTACGTCTGATATTCATTCGTTATCAAATACATAATTTTGTAAATAGATTGAAATCGCATCCTTAATTCTACTTCTCTGTTTTATGTCAAATAAGATCTGGCTTAACATTTCTCCTGTACTTTTATTTAAGGTGTTATTCAGTCCATACTCTATATTTCCTAACACTTTATACCAATATTTTCCCGTGTCGTTGTCCACAATTTTAACTAGCATTGGAGCGATAATTTTATATAACCTTTCTGCTTTGCCGCTTGCTTGCGGCGAGTCGGTAGTTATTAATATATATTGAATATCGTTTGCTCAGTAAAATCACGAAAATCTTGTGATGTAAAAGATGTCAGAGATGATTATCTTTGGACGACTATAACTAGAAAAATAACTTTCTAAATATTATATGACTTCAGTATGAGAGTAGTGAGAGGTTTGATGGTTGGCACTATTGGAAATTCACAGCGCATTGGAGATGGCAACACCATGTGTCATTCTAAAGACTTGCCAATCAATTTGGTATATCGGACCTCATAATATCTAAAATAACTAGTCTCGAGTTATTTATTCCTTTAAACTTATTTGCGTAATGAGATGCGTCTGTAACCTCGTAATTTTCTACATATTTTTTTTTAATGATTCTAATTGTATTTCCAGTATCTATTAAAGTATTTGAAATTGGAATATCATCACTTATCTGGAATGTAACATCCTGCCTAATATCTTCATTCTTCGTAGATTGCTTGATACTGTGAGCCTCCTTCTAGTTGTCTTTCTTGTCGTCTTTCCTGGTTATCTTTCTAAGACACTGCATTACCTAATAACCTATTGCACCGCATTCGAAGCAGAATCCTCGTTCACGTAAAGGCTTCTTGCATTCTTTCAACAAATGTCCCGATTTACTGCAATTGAAACAGCGGATGCTTCCACAAATATTGCCATTTCCATGATCATCCTTGGATCGAGATGTTTTGGTTTCTCCTCCATTTTCTTCGATTTTTTAGCGAAACTTTTGGAATCCGAACGTGGAGAGGAAATGAATGGAAATCTTGCATTCTCACGTGATCCAGTAGTTGCTAGTCCGGAATGCCTTCTATTATGTAGTCCATTGGTTCATCTTCCTGTATTGGGGCTTCGTTAACTTTTTAACTATTTTGTCATGATAATACTCGTTTAAACCTTCTGTAGCTTTCCATAATCTGCCTCAAATTGTTTGCGTAGCTCTAATTTTTCGAGTCGAGAGTTATACGTCTTTTTCAAATCTACTCAACAGTTCTTAACACTATACCGTCCGCATGTCTAATCGGGATTCTTTTGTTTGGCGCCGGTAGAACTGACTCAGATCATTTCGTTTGTCGCCGGCGGTTTTTCGAAGTTTTCAGGAGATCATAAATCTTCAGTTCTCATTAGTTTTTAATCGTGTCCCGCTATTTTCATGCAATTTCGAGAATATATGTAAATAAATGTAACATTTTTTTGTATGATATATTTATTTATTTGTTAATATTTTATTGGGCACTTAGTATTTCTCTTTTAGATGATATGAAACAAAACAATCTCTGAGGTGTAACGCGGCTCCACAAGACTTACATATTAAATTTCTCGTCCTTCTTTTTTTGTTTTTGGAACATACATGGCACTTTCTTCGTTTTCGTTTGTCGATTTCGGAAATTTGTGTTAGCTGGTGTTGCTTTAGCTGACCGGAAAGTCTGTCGATCGAATTATATTGTCTGCAACTTATTGTTACTTAAATAGAATACAAACAGAACACCAACAGTACACTATCAGAACACAAATGGCACCACAGTGCTGTCACCGGCCTTTGCATAATAATTTTGCGCACAACACCAACGTGGTGTCGCCGGCCTTTGCGCGATAGTTTTCGCGGTACACCAACGTGGTGTCCCCGGACGGCATAATGTTAATTGGTATTCGTTATAGTGTCTGGTGTAACTGTTGCGAACGTTCAGATAGGGTGGAGGAGCGAGCGCCGAGTCAGTTACCGAAAATCGGTGGAGAGTTGATGCGTGGGACAGTCACGCGCTGTACGTCACGTAGGGGAACCGTCCGGGTCGACGTCGCTCTTGTCGTTGATGCGAGGGCACAAGCGCGCTATGCGGAGTGGCGCACGCGAAAGGCCTACCACTTCGCACACGGTCGCTATGCCTATACAAAGGCTCTATGCGCGAGATGAAACGGTTCGCCAACGCGCGAAGGACGCGAGATGCCCCTTATAAGGCGGCTCGTCGCCGGGTTCCCCCGCCCGTCCGAGCGGAGTAAAGCTACGCTCCTGATGACCCCTTCATGACCTACCCCTGTAGGTCACTCTGAAAGCCTTTCCGGACCTTCTGATGCACGCACTGCGTCGTAGGGAGGTTTTCCTTGCTCCGAACGCAGAGTCCTTCGTTAGACCTAAAGTGCGCTTCAGATGCTGCCAGCGACTCACCTGACCGGCGGTATGCGGTGCCTGAGGCAAGGCGTAGAGGTCTTTGCACCACCCACCTTGCCGTCGGCGTAGGTGTTCTTAGGGTAGGTGCCAGACGTCCGTCTGCTTCCCAATCATGTATAAAAAAAACGAAATTCGTAGTTCCCGAGATACCCAGGACGTAACAGATCCATCAATTCGGAAAACCAATATTCCTGCAGTATGTAAGGGGGTTGAATAATATTGCAGGAAATAGTGCAATAATTTAGCATGAATGAATGTACCGACTTACCATGCCTTTTTAGCAACGATCTTTACATCAGAAAACTACGAAATAAATAAATAATTTGTTTTTCGCAATAGCTCAACCATAAACTATTCTAAAATAGCAGTGTTTTGTCCGATGTTTCCTTCGGCCTTCCACAGAGGATAGAAACTTACAGAATTTAATTCGTACTAATCACAGTTAAGATATAAAGGTGACCAATATTATCCACTGAACAATATTACCCTATTCTTCTTTATATAATGAAATCAATCGTATCAGTCATCCATTTTGCTATCTTGTAAAAGAACAGAGGCTGTTGGCAAATATAAGAGAATATTAAATATTTTTTCCAAAAAGAAAATCTTTGCTATTTTGCTATACGGAATGAAATATTTAAAATGAAAATATGTAAAATGTTTCTAAATAGGTATTGGATATGCAGTCGTCTTAATTGCGTTTTACGTCGATTTTTACTACAACGTTATCATCGCTTGGTCACTGCGTTATTTCTTCGCCTCGTTCTCCGGATTGTTACCCTGGACTACCTGCGATAACCCTTGGAACACGCCGCTATGCCGCGAATTCGATGAAAATATTACATATGCGATGGAAGATTCGATAGCCGGCGAATTGAATATGAATCTTGGAAATATCACACAATTTCTGGCAGATCAAGGATCGGATGTGATTGTTGCTAGTCAGAATGTAGCAGATAACCGTACAGCATACACGAGCGCTGCTCATGAATATTTTAAGTGAGCGACACTTCAAAAATCATATATATTTGTTGACAAAATATAATATTACACATCAATAACTTAATTTAAATTGAGAAATTTTATTAAAATTTAGTAATTTTTATCATAATTATATTTTTAATCTTCTTTGTATTAGCATGTGTATAGTAGATTATAAGTTCTTAAAACCAATCAGGTCGGTAATCAAAATGCAAATGGTTGAAATACCAATATTAACTGATTCCAATTATTTCAATGGAATAATAGCATGTTTAAATAATATACAGGTATCCAAATGTATGCCGCAAAGAACTTGAATTAAAAAAATATATCAAATGAGTATTCACATATTTTGGAATTGATATTAAGTAGAATTTTTGTAATAGAAATTGTTTTCAAGATATCATGAACATTAAGAAATTTTTTCCCTTAAGTCGTGCTATTTTGGAGCTACATGAAAGCGATGGCTTACACGACCTCGGAGCTATTAAGTGGGACATCGCGCTATGCTTACTCGTGGTCTACCTAGTTTGCTATTTTTCTCTGTGGAAAGGCATCTCGACTTCTGGCAAGGTAAGCTGAATATTTCACTAAAGATTTGAGATCCTAAAGATAAGCGGCCGATTTCCATAAGGTATTTTTGATTTCCTGCAAACACTTAAAATCCATGATAAAGCGCTGCATATCTGTATAGTTTTATAGAAAAATATTACTAGTTGATCAATAATCAGTTATTGTTGCGCAGTATTTTTATTAGTAATAACTAACAATTTTGAGTATTTAAATAATATGATCATTAATACTTTTTAATTTAGCAATGCTTCATGTTAAATGATTAGTACTAACAGTAATTATTACTGGAATTTATGATTCCACAATATTTACTGTATTAGGTGCTTGCAAATGTTCGTATGATATTAAAGCCATTCACATTTATTAATAACAATGATATGATGTAAAATATTTAAATTAAAGTTTCTTTTTTAATTAATTATAATACCACAACTAAGTGTTACACTCATCTAGCGGTTATCATTTCGATAGTGTTACTGTGTAAATGAATATACTCCATCAAGCAGTTCCAGAATTGAATTAGTTAATTCAACGTCATCTAATATTCTCCCTATACCAAGTCCAAATGAGATTCAGCAATAGTATAACAAGAGCTTATTATGAGTATTTAGTTTTGAGCTTCATCCAAACAACAACTAATACATTTTCATATACTTAAGGTTTAACTCTTCTTTTTTTCTTTTTAATATGCGCCTTCCATCTCAGTTTGACAACGAGTGTCATGCCTAAGTATTTAGCTTCATTAGCACATGTAACATCTTGCTGATTAATTTAAACAGGGTTATTTACATTCCTTTTGTTTGTAAAGTGTGTTTCAGTTGACTTTGTCCTGTTTAGTTGGACTCTCCATTTTTTGTCCATACACTGACTTTATTTACAGTCCGTTGCAGTTTATCTGTTGTCCCCTTAATGATATTCACAACTGCCATAATTGCGGTATCGTCCGCAAAGATAACTATAGTTATATATTTTTTTTTCATCGTGTGTTATATCCCTTATATACAGCAGGTATAGCGTCGATCCAAGGACACTACCCTGCGGAATTACAGCAGAGATCTTCCTAAATTCCGAATACTCATTTACATGTTTTATTCGGAAGATTCTATTAGATATGTAGAATTCAAGGATTTCGCAGAACTGCCTGGGGGGAACATTCTGCAGTTTATGCATCAGGCCTCTATAGCATACCTTGTCGAATGACTGAGAGACATCCAAGAATACACTCGTGCAAACTTTTTTACTTTCCAGCGCTTCTTTAATTATATTGGTTATTCGGTGAACTTGGTCGATGATAGAGTACTTATTTCTAAAGCCAAAATAGTGGTTCTGTATTAAGCTTCTTTCTTCTAATATTGGATTTAAGCGTTTTAATAGTTTTAATAATAGTCTTTCAAATACCTTCGACACGATAGGTAATAAAGAAATAGGCCTATATGAATTTTTGATATGAATCACTTGCATTTTTGCTAGCCTTATGGATCATTTTAATTTCAGCCCTTCTATTGTCTCGGCACGTATTTCAACCTAAAAGTCGCGTTTATGAGATATAAAAATTTTTCAGTTGCCTTGTCAGATAATTCCTTAAGAACCTGTCCTGTAATCAGATCGTATCGCAAAGTCTTTCTCTCGTTCAAGTTATGCACAACTTGTGTGAGTTCTCTTGTCGAGGCCAGACGAATTTCAGTATTTTTTATTATATGGTTTCTTTGCAAATTTTCATTCGCTGTCTGTCTAGGAAATGGTTTAAATGTTTTTCTCAAGTGTTCGACGAAAATCTCTGCTTTTTCTTTATCACTTCTGGTTAAATAATTATCGTTTTTGCGAATGGGTATTTCTTGGACTTTGGGTCTCTTGAGTCCTCTCGTGACATTCCAGAGAGAATAATTTGTATCTTTGTCCGCTGTTAGTTCATCCAGGAACCGGCTACGTGTTTGTCAATCAGTCGTTGTTATAAAAAAACTTTTGCTAACTTTCGGGCAATAGTTTGATTTTGCTCCGATTAAACAACTCATCTTTTGAGGTAATCCATTTATCGGCAAATTTTTCTTCAGCATTTCGGAACCCTGTATTATCGTATAGACCATACTGCATCGATATGAATAGATAAAAATCAGATGGGACGAAAGTACGCTGGTTGCGACAAGACTTCTTAATCTTACTCGAATAATATTTCTTTAGTCGTAACAATAACATGCAATTTGGCGTTGTCATGAAGCATTGTCATGAAGCAAATAACTTTGCGTCAAGTCGCAACTATTTAAAGACGTTTTTCTTCATGGCTTGGTTCAAATGTCATTGTTGACTGTAGCTATTTTCTGTGATTATTTGCCCCAGTGGTAATAACTCATAGTAAAATCCTTTTAGTTCCAAAATACACAGAAAAACGGTATGGTTATGGATGTCGATGGGTGGCCGATAATAACTCATAACGTTTGACGTTTAAGATTATCAAAATAGATTCATTTTCCATCACTCGTAACTATTTCCTACAAAAATGTTTTTTGTGTCCGGCAAGCAATGAGAGACAGTCGACTCGTAATCGCAATTGCAAAGAGTTCATGGAGAAACTATCTTTTTTTCCTTTTGGATCTTTTCCATTGTTTTTAAATAGTGGGATACTGTTTTATCAACTCCAAGATGCTCTGCAAGCTCTTTTAATGTTTGAGCCGAGTTTTCGTTGCTTATAATTCGTTATTCTCCATCTTATTTAAACATTTGGTTCAGAATGTGGCACATCCTTAATACTGTAATCATTATTTGTAAACCACTTCTCGCTAATTTCTTGCTAAATCACATTTCGCAGATAGAAATGGACGTTATGTTCTCTCCATAGATCCCATAAATCAGTCTTTTAGCTATTACAGCAGTTTCATCACGATCAAAATGGTAAAGCCTGTAATGGCGAAGATGAACATTTCTGGTTCCATTTTCACTCACGATAAATGTAACGTTTTGTTTGAAACATTGGATTGTAAACCATCAATTCTGATTCAGTGTAGCCATTAAAAACTAAAAAATAATTTAAAGGAAAACTGTTTATTGGTGCAATCATCTCTTTCTGACCTTTTATAGGTACTTTTTATAAGTACCTGTAAAATTATATAATATTACGTTGTCCGGAAAGTCTGTGCAGATTTTTCAGTTAATGGCGTTGAAGTATA
Source organism: Dinoponera quadriceps (assembly GCF_001313825.1). Taxonomy (NCBI): domain Eukaryota; kingdom Metazoa; phylum Arthropoda; class Insecta; order Hymenoptera; family Formicidae; genus Dinoponera; species Dinoponera quadriceps. The sequence goes on along the minus strand of NW_014554644.1, from coordinate 26,562 downwards.
AATTTTAGAAGGTTAGATTAATACAATGTGTCAAATGCGTATATGCTTTGATAAATGACGTTTCAATGCATATTTTATGATATTAGGTAAATCGGAGAGTTCCGTTCATCTAGCGGCGAGTTGCTATGGCTAGAACTGTTGGTAACTAGTGTTTAAACTAAGCTTTATTTTTTAGTTTTATTATCTGTCAATAAAATTCTTTATATAAAGTTACACGTTCACATCAATAATATTGTTTTTTATTACATCGAAAATGTCGAAATTTGAGCCAAATAAGCGTCATTTGCGCAAAGTGTTAATCTTTTGCTTCAAATGAAAAAAAAAACTGCAGCTGAAGCTTATCGAATGATTATAGAAGTTTACAATGATAATGCTCCTTTCGATAAAACATGCAGAGAAGGGTTTCGAAGTTTTAAAAATGGTGATTTTGATGTAGAGAGCAAATAGCGTTCTGGACGGCCATGAGCATTCGAAGATGAAGAATTGCAGACATTGGTGGAGGAAGACTCATGTTAAACGCAAAAACAACTTACAAAAGCATTAAACTAAGTTCAATCTGTCATTTCCGATTGTTTGAAAGCCTTGGAAAAGGTCTACAAGGAAAAAAATGAATCCCATATGAACTGAAAGAAAGAGACATTAAAAGACGAAAAACCACCTCCAAAATGCTACTTGCTAGGAAAAAAAGAAAGGAGTTATTGCATTGAATTGGGATTGGCGGTGAAAAGTGGATCTATTTCGATAACTCCAAACGCCGAGAAACCATTTGCGATCCAGGCCAACCATCGACATCGATGCCACAAAGCAATATTCATGGGAAGAAGGCCATGCTCTATATTTGGTAGGGCCAGAAGGATGTGGTATATTATGAAATACTGAAATCTGGCCAAATAGTTACTAAGGATCTCTACCAACAACAAATTATCCGCTTGAACCGAACGTTGCACAAGAAACGACCAGAATATGAAACGAGATAGCATAAAGTGATTTTGCTTCATGACAACGCTAGGTCTCAAGTCACAAAACTTGTCAAGGAAACGTTAGAAGCACTTTGCTGGGAAGTGCTACCCCTTGCGGCTTATTCAGCAGACAGTGTTCTTCCCGACTATCTCTTGTTTCGGTCGATGGCACAAACACTTGCTGAGGAACGCTTTAATTTTTATGAAGATGTCGAAAAACGGGTCTCTGGTTAGCCTCCAAGATGAGTCATTCTTTTGCCACGGAATTCGCTTGCTGCCCAAAAGATGGGAAAAAATCATCGCTAGCGATGGATAATATTTTGATTGATGTACTTTTACATTTTGTTTTTTAAAATAAAACCATATTTTTTGCGAAGAAACGGACGGAAGTTTCCGATTTGCCTAATAATAGTTGTTGATCAATGAAAGATATATCTCTAATGAAGTGAAGTGCTTCTAACGTTTCCTTGATCAAATAAAGATATATCATATTGAAAAGGGAAAAAAGTAACATATTTTTCCGGTGCATAATACTTTTTTATGTAAGGTAAAATCACGACGCAAATTCGAAACAAGATATGTACTCTGTATGGAGAGGATGCTGTAAGCGAACGTATATGTCAAAAATAATTTGCCAAATTTTATTCAGGAGAAATGAATATCGAAGAAGCTTTTCGCACTGGTCGACCAGTTATCATGGATCACTAAACAACGGTTGACCAAATAACTTTAATTGCTTCTGATCAGCAAATAACATCTCGGGAAATCGCCTCGAAGTTAAAAATCAACTGTTTCTGAACATATAAGCAAACTTGGAATGGTAAGGAAGTTCTTTGTTTGGGTATTGACAATTTGACTGAAAAATATCTCATCGATCGCATTTCCATCTGCGATATATTATGCTAATGCAAACCGACCATTTTTAAAACGAATTGTAACAGATGACAAGAAATGGATCATTTATAATAACAATGAGCGAATAAAGTCGTGGAGCAAGCGAAATGAACCTCCATTAATTAATTCGAAGTCTGGTTGCATCCGAAAAAAGCCTGGTTCTCTAGTTGATGGAATTGGAAGAGAATCGTGCGTTATGAGCTACTACCAAATAACCAATCTATCAATTCGGACAAATACTGTTCGTAATTGAATTAAAGGCAGAAATCGACAAAAAATGTTTGAAATTGGTCAATTGGAAGGGTATCGTTTCCTATCACGACAACGCTAAGCCTTATACTACTTTCAGACCCGACAAAAACTGCTGCAGATTGGCTGAAATGTTTTGCCTCATCCACCATATTCACCCGACATTGCAAATTTCGATTATTACTTATTCTGGTTCCTGTTGAATTTCCGTAATGGTATAAGCTTTGCTTCCTTGTAACGTCTCAAAAACTATTTAGACAGTTTCGCCGAAAAAATCCACTTCTACAAGAGAAAAATTATGAAATTATTTGAAAGATAGAAGACTATTGTATTAAAAAAAATAGCGCATATGTCATTGGTTAATTATTTTTGATTAAAAAATTCATTCTTTGTTTGAATTTGGCTTGAAAATCCGCACGAATTTTCCGGACAACACAATATATCATTTTTCGTACATTCTCAAATATAAACTCGTACGACCGCAATGTTTCATTTAATTATCGAATATTATAAATATATTCTGAAAATATCACATTTGCATTTTATGTAAAAATAATGTAAAACTTTTAATAGCGAAAAAAATAGGAATAAATTTTCTCATGATTAATATGAATTGTTTTAAAACTTGAATTTTTCAAGGTTTCAATCAAACTTACTGTTTGCTCTAAAATAAACTATAATCTGTAATTAAAAATCCAAAAGCAATCACCAGTTCGCCCGTTTATATCATATTAATTTCTGTTACAAATAATTGTTATTGCATTTCTTCCAACATTTGCCAACATTACGCCATTACAATATTTTTAATACATAAACGAATATATTATAAACATAATCCTCCAAGATATCGAATCAGAACATTTTGGTCTCCGAAGTTGCTATTTGATTATTGAAGTAAAACAATGCTGACCACAACTAAAAAAAGGATAGGTGACCTTTTATAGGATTGAAATTACGGAGGGGCTCATTATGAGATGAAAGATTCAAAAAATAAAGTAGCAGACTTTCTTTATTTAAACAAAATGATCTAACATTTAGTTGGTTTATTTTATTAATATCAGTGTAATTTTGTTGTAAATAATATTTTATTATTACAACAAATAATTCTTAAAGTTTTGGACCAATGATTAACGCGATATTCTAGACAAGACACCTGTTTTCAAGCTGATATTTAAGAAATAAAATAAGAAAAATTATTAAAGTTACATAGCTGAAATTTTGCATGAATATTAATTCATATTTGAAGAAACGCTTCAAAGCTTTATAGGTATCATTGTATTAAAAATTATTCAAACCAGAGAGTACGAGTCGTGTCGCAAAATTTGCTTTCAATCAAATCGTATTTATCGCAACAGCCCTAATAACTCGAAGTAAATATATATAAACACTTTTGGTATTCTTTGTACGAGGGTGGTTCAATAAGTACTCGTGTTATACGACAAAGGGCGTTCCTGAGGGAAGTTGGTGTTATCATCGTGTGCTGTCATCTATCAAACGACGGCAAAACAAATTGCAGACTGATTGATAGGTTAGTTTGGATTTGGCAGCCATTCGAGTAAGACGTGTCTCGTGATTTTCGCTAAGATGGAAAAAGAGCAGTATCGTTCGGTAATTCGCTTTTTGATTTTGGATCGGAAAAAATGCGAGGAGATAAAAGCAAAGTTGGATGCTGTTTATGGGGACACTTCGCCATCTATGACCACAGTTAGATATTGGTTCAACGAATTTAAAAGTGGGCGAACATCCGTTTTTGATGAGGAGCGACCAGGACGCCCCGCAGACGTGGTTACCGAGGAAATCATTCAAAAAGTCCACGACATGATTCTCGCTGATCGACGAACGAAAGTGCGCGAAGTAGCAAAGGCCGTATGTGTGTCGACCGGAACGGCAATTAATATTTTACATAATAAGTTGGCGATGAAAAAATTGTCGGCCCAATGTGTGCCGCGATTGCTTACGGTGGACAACAAGCGGATGTGGCTGTTAACTTCGAAGCAGTGTTTGGAGCAATTTAAGCGAGGTCCAAAGGAGTTTTTGCGTCGAGTTGTCACATGAAGAAATAAAACCTGGATTCATCATTACACACCAGAAAGTAAGCAACAATCAAAGCAATGGGTTTCTCCCGGTGAATCTGCTCCAAAGAAGGCGAAGACGGTCCCATCGGCCGGAAAGGTCGTGGCGACGATTTTTTGGGATGAGAACGGCGTCATCCTTATGGATTTTTTAGAAAAAGGAAGAACGATCACTGGACAATACTACAGTGAGTGATTGGACCGCTTCGACAAAAAATTGAAGGAGAAACGGCCCCATTTGGCGAAAAAGAAGGTGCTGTTTCACCACGATAACGCACCAGCACATTCATCCGGAGTTGTCACCGCCAAACTGCATGAATTGCGTTATGAATTGCTGCCGCACCCCCCGTATTCATCCGATCTGGCTCCCTGCTACTTTTTCTTGTTCCCTAACATGAAGAAATGGCTCGCGGGAAAAAAATTTAGCTCAAACGAGGAAGTCATCGCCGAGACAGAGGCGTATTTTGGAGAGTTCGACAAATCCTATTTTTTGGAGAGGTTAAAAAATGGCAGGAACGTTGGGAGAAGTGTATCTTTCTAAAAGGGGACTATGTTGAAAAATAAAAAAAAATTTTTTGAAAAAATAGTGTCTTCATTTCTAACACAGGTACTTATTGAACCGCCCTCGTAAGTGTAGCTATTGCCAGAACCTCAAAAAGTTAAAATATAAACATTTTTAACAAAATCGTACCTGCTGACATATTCAAATTTATTTTTTTGCAAAGTCCTTAACTAATACAAGCAGAGAATGGAAAAGTATTGTGCAACATTTATATCAGATGCTTAAATTTAATTCTCGCCGTTTTTTGCTACAAAAACTAATGTTTATTTCAAAAGAACGGAAGATCATATCTTCTTCAAAGTATTATCCTTCGGATGCTACAATCTTTTTCCACTTTTCTCGTAACACATAGATTCCGCGTGAGAAAAATTCAGGTTCATTCGAAGCGATTCAGACATCGAGCCATTTTTTGATATCTTCGAGAGAATTAAAGTGCTCAGAAAGATTATGCTGCATTGGCCGAAACAAATGGTAATTTTAAGAAGCAACGTCTGGTGACTAGGACTGGTGGGGAAAGACATCCCATCTAACTGCCCCTAAGATTTCCTTCACTGGTGTTGCAACACGTAGTCTAGCAATGTCATGGAAAAGAATAATTTTGTCATGTCTTTTGGCACAATGCGGGCGTTTTTCTATTAGTTCTTTGAGCCCGATTCAAATTTAGTAATTGTTGTTGGTAGTGTTCAGCAGTGATAATTTGATTCGGTTGCTGCAGCTCATAATAAACTACACCGATTTAATCCCGCCAAATGTACAGCATGATCTTCTTTCCATGAACATCCTGTTTTGGCGTTGATGTTGATAGTTTGCCGGGACACATCCATGATTTCTTGCGCTTACGATTGTCGTAACGAATTCATTTTGCATGGCCAGACACAATTCGATGCAAAAACGACTTCCGTTTTTGTCTTGGTAGCAGTAATTTACATATAGTTAAACGTTTTGCAATGTCTCTTTCTCTCAATTTATGTGGAACTCAGATTCCTAACTTCTGGATAATTCCTATTACTTTTAGACGTTTGCTAACAGTTGACTCATCGACATTTAATATTTCCGATAATTCTTTGAGTGTCGGACACGAATCTTCTTCCTGTAATACCTCAAATTCTCCATGTTTACATTTTTTTGGCTGACCAGAACGCTCTTCGACATTCACATCAAAATTGTTGCCTTTGAATTGTCTACACCAATCTCTGCAAGCTTGTGTCAGATAGAGTATGTTCCCCATAATCCTCTACTAGCAACAGTAACATTCAGCAGCAGATTTTTAAAGATGAGAGCAGAAAAGTAATGCTTACCTCAAATGCTCTTTTTTGGAAATCTGACATCTTCAATGCAATAAGAAATTGTGTTCTATGCACTATAATATAATATCATACACTGATTATTAAAGCCTACTGAGTGTATATTCATATACACAAGTTTCATATCAACACTTTCATATCAACAGTTACTTTCAGCTATAATGAAATAGCACAACTAATGACCTCTATTAGTCAACAGCAAGAATTAAATCGAGCACCTAATATATATACGAGGTTTGTTCAAAAAGTATGACGAATTTTCAATTTCCGCGGGTTACGTCTATTCGATTTCTGATTTTTTTGTGGCGTTATGTTGGTACTCATGTCCCTCACTTATGCCGATAAGTTCGGCCAATTTGAATATTCAGTTTATCTTTGACAGCTGTTTTGCTTAGACGTGTTTTGGCTGGTCTTCGATTTTTGCCTATTCCAAAAAATGGATCAAAGAATCTAACAAAATTAAGTGCGCGGACGCATTCTTAATGTTGACTGTGGTATATGGTGAGGCTACTTTGGACAGAAGCAACGTTTATCGGTGGTACAAAATGTTCTCAGAGGGCCGAGAAGATGTGAACGACGAAGAGCGTGCCGGACGCCCGAGCACGTCAACAACAGACGAAAACATTGATGAAGTGAAGAAAATAGTATTGGCCCATCGTCGAGTCACGGTTAGAGAAGTTGCTGAGGACCTAAACATATCGATTGGCTAGTGCCATTCGATTTTACTAATGATTTGGGCGTGAAACGGGTCGCCGCGAAATTCGTACCAACGCCCCTGCTCACACATCGTTGCTTGTGCGCGTATTTTTGGCCAAAAACAACACACTAATGATGCCGCAGCCACCGNTGGACCGAAGCAACGTTTATCGGTGGTACAAAATGTTCTCAGAGGGCCGAGAAGATGTGAACGACGAAGAGCGTGCCGGACGCCCGAGCACGTCAACAACAGACGAAGACATTGATGAAGTGAAGAAAATAGTATTGGCCCATCGTCGAGTCACGGTTAGAGAAGTTGCTGAGGACCTAAACATATCGATTGGCTAGTGCCATTCGATTTTACTAATGATTTGGGCGTGAAACGGGTCGCCGCGAAATTCGTACCAACGCCCCTGCTCACACATCGTTGCTTGTGCGCGTATTTTTGGCCAAAAACAACACACTAATGATGCCGCAGCCACCGTATTCCCCAGACCTGGCCCCCTGTGACTTTTTCTTGTTCCAGAAACTGAAGAGGCACATGAAAGGACGACGCTACGCTACGATTGAGGAGATAAAAACATCACTGAAGGAGGAGCTGAACAAAATCACAAAAAATGATTTTTTGAAGTGCTTCGAGGATTGGAAAAAACGTTGGCACAAGTGTATAATATCTGATGGGGATTACTTTGAAGGAGACAAAATAGATATTCATTAATAAATAAATAATTTTTGAAAAAACACAAAATTCGCGATACTTTTTGAACAGACCTCGTATATATACGAGGTTGTCCTTTTTCAAATTGAAGCCACGAACTTGCGTTAGAGCCGAATAGCGTTGTTCGATGTCGAGCTTCGACATTTTGGTAATTTTGGAAATTTTGTCGCGTTGGGTGTGTCGAGCGATCCGAAGCCAATTGATAACGGAATTTCGTTGCTATGCGATCGTAGGCTTGGGGAAGATTGCAAACCTATGTAAACTCTGGCCTCTTAGAAATCGAACGTCCAGACATACTAGTCATTTGTGTTATCCTTGTCGTATTGTCATTATTGCGCCGCGTTATGCTAGATATAAGAATAGCGTGGGGCAGGAGATTCGCGTATATGCGACGAAAGAATTCAATCGTAACGCGTAGCGTGGAGGTAGCGTTTATTTCGCGTTTATTTCGCATCTCTTTAGTGTCTCCTTCGCGTTCCTGTTGCGTCTCTATCGCACCAATTTAACGTCTCTTTCATGATCGTGTTGCATCTCTGTCGTATCTAGTCAGCGTTTTTTTCGCGATGTTTTAGCGTCTCTTTCACGTTAATACCACGTCACATGATGCTCAAGGCAAGAATTCCATGGCGGAGTCGTAAATAGCGTGTTTTCGACAGTAAAATTCAGCAGCATCGCATATACGAGGTCTGTTCAAAAAGTATCGCGAATTTTGTGTTTTTTCCAAAATTATTTATTTATTTATGAACATCTATTTCGTCTCCTTCAAAGTAATCCCCATCAGATATTATACACTTGTGCCAACGTTTTTTCCAATCCTCGAAGCAATTTAAAAAATCATTTTTTGTGATCTTGTTCAGCTCCTCCTTCGATGCCGTCTTTATCTCCTTAATCGTAGCATAGCGTCGTCCTTTCATGTGCCTCCTCAGTTTCGGGAACAAGAAAAAGTCACAGGGGGCCAGGTCTGGGGAATATGGTGGCTGCGGCATCATTAGTGTGTTGTTTTTGGCCAAAAATTCGCGCACAAGCAACGATGTGTGAGTAGGAGCGTTATCATGGTGCAAAAGCCAATTTTTATTCTTCCACAAATCCGGGCGTTTCTGGCGGATTGCTTCACGCAAATTGCGCATATCTTGCAGGTAATATTCCTTATTGACCGTTCTACCCTGTGGCAAGAACTCATGATGCCCCTGCAATCGAAGAAATCTGTAAGCAAAACCTTCACATTAGACCGAACTTGGCGCGCTTTTCGGTCTTGGCTCATGCGGCAGCTTCCATTGGGATGATTGAGCTTTGGTTTCCACGGCATAACCATAAACCCATGATTCGTCACTAGTTATGACCCTCTGGAGCAAATTTGGGTCGTCGCGGACCGAGTCCAACAGCTCCCCAGCAATGTTAATGCGATGCTGTTTTTGGTCAAAATTGAGCAATTTTGGTACGAGTTTCGCGGCGACCCGTCTCATGCCCAAATTATTAGTAAAAATCGAATGGCACGAGCCAATCGATATGTTTAGGTCCTCAGCAACTTCTCTAACGGTGATTCGACGATTGGCCAATACTATTTTCTTCACTTCATCAGTGTTTTCGTCTGTTGTTGACGTGCTCGGGCGTCCAGCACGCTCTTCGTTGTTCACATCTTCTCGGCCCTCTGAGAACATTTTGTACCACCAATAAACGTTGCTTCTGTCCAAGGTAGCCTCACCATATGCCACAGTCAACATTCGAAATGCGTCCGCGCATTTAATTTTGTTAGATTCTTTGATCCATTTTTTGGAATAGGCAAAAATCGAAGACGAGCCAAAACACGCCCAAGCAAAACAGCTGTCAAAGATAAACTGAATATTCAAAATGGCCGAACTTGTCGGCATAAGTGAGGGACATGAGTACCAACATAACGCCACAAAAAAATCGAAAATCGAATATACGTAACCCGCGGAAATTCAAAATTCGCGATACTTTTTGAACAGACCTCATATATCACGTTTTTGGCGTTCTCTTACGTGTCCACCTAACGCTTTGGTTGCAGGCAAGTAGCGTCTTTTTTGCGTTTATCTAGTGCGCTAGTCGCAGGTAATCGGCGTTTTTTTCGCGCCTCTCTCGGGGAAATTTTGGCTTTCCTCTCGCACTTATCTAGCGCACTGGTCGCAGATAAATTGCGTTATTAATTTTGGGTTCGTGCTCGCCACTCAGAGTTGCAAACGACGAAATATTTTTGCGTTCGGCTCGCGTTGTTCACTTTCCGGCAGAGCTTGGGATTATCGCGTTTAGTATTTCGTGTATTTCACATTTTCCGTTAGTGTTGCGTTTTCGTTCTCGTTTGGCGTACTTTCGTGTTAACGTTCGTTAACGATAACGTTATCGCGTCTTATCTTTTGGTGTCACGTGCGTTATTTTTGTAGTAGATTTCGAGTAGGCAAAGATTTGCACTCAAAAGTTAGCTTTTCGATACTCGCGATCAACAGTACGCAAGTCGTTCGATCTTGTCGGGGTCGTATGAGTAGAGGTTATTGTGTTATCGCGTACATCTTATATCGTCGCGTGCGTAAATTATTATTATTACTCTCATATTAGCGTCAGAGCGACCGTCGCTACGGCGCTCCTTGATTTGATGTCATGCCTTTCGTGCAATTCGCGTTTCTAATATAGATTGCTTTCTCGACATTAGCGGTTGCGAATTTATTTACGTTTTCGCGTAAGAACGACCGCTCAGACCGCTCAGACAGTAACAGCCAGAAGCTACCGCATCGAGTTATTCATAATTTTTCTTTGATTTTCTTCCCCTTTATTGTTATTTCCGTATTAAATAAAAGTCAGTTATTTTTGTTCTCGTTTACGTATCGCGTATTTACCAGGTTTAGAAGTATGAAACCGGAATTTCTTTATAGATGGTGCTAGCCATCAGTTTAGGGACCGTAAGACCGCTTCTGCAGCGCCATCAACTCCCTCTAACAGCTGACGAAGATTTTCAACACACAACAAGCCAAGTTCCATACACCGATATATATTTCTATAACCTTAAACATGTCGAGTTTTGTGCCCACGAACTACGATTTGCGGACAGCATTGGTTTTTTGTAATCATATGAAGAAAATTCCTGCAGAAGAAAATTCCTGCAGAATTGCATCGAGTGCTTGTCAAAGCTTACGGTGAACATACTCTTGGTAAAACACAGTGTTTCGAGTGGTTCAAAAAATTCAAATGTGGTGATTTTGACGTGAAAAACAAAAAGCGTGGGAAACCACCGAAAAAGCAAACAACGAATTGCGAGCCTTATTGGATGAAGATGATACTCAAACTCAACAAGAACTCGCGGATGAATTGAATGTGACGCAGAAAGCTGTCTCAATTCGTTTGAAAGCCATGGAAAAGATTCAGAAAGTGGGAAAATGGGTTCCGCATGAACTGAATGAAAGACAGCAAGAAAATCGAAAAACCACTTGTGAAATGCTGCTCGACAGATACAAAAGAAAGTCCATCGTATCATGACAGGTGATGAAAAATGGATATATTTTGAGAATCCTAAGCGTCAGAAATCATGGGTGAATCCAGGTGAACCATCGACATCCACTGCAATCGCTTTGGAAAGAAGACAATATTCTGTGTTTGGTGGGATCAGAAGAGTGTAATCTATTATGATCTGCTAAAACGTGGTAAAACCGTTAACACTGATCGCTACCAATAGCAAATGATCGATTTAAATCGAGCATTGCGTGAAAAACGACCGGAATATGGAAAAAGGCAACACAAAGTCATTTTGCTCCATGATAATGCCCCATCACACAGCAAAACGTGTCAGGGAAACGATCGAGGCGTTCAGTTGGGAAATACTAACGCATGCGGCTTATTCTCCAGACTTGGCTCCGTCCGATTATCATCTATTCGCATCAATGGGATACGCTCTCGCTGAACAACGCTTCAATTCGTGTGAAAATGTACGAAAATGGCTCGATAGCTGGTTCGCTTCAAAAGAAGAAATGTTTTTTTGGCGTGGCATTCATAAACTGCCGGAGATGTGGGAAAAATGTATAAATAGCAATGGACATTATTTTGAATAATATATTTTTTATCATTTTCTAACATCGGACGTGTAAGTTTTACAAAAAAATTCCAGTTTCATTCTTCTACACCTGGTATACTTCGATTTCCATGAAATTGTCTATATTTTATTTGTCAAAGCATATGATATTTGATCTTGAATTTTTTCTATCAATTGCGATGTTTGTTATGTAACAGTAGAGATTACACTAAATGTTTATAAAAATTGTCCTTCTAAAATCTCTATCGGTCGTTTTAAACTAACACTTACACACAATACCCACAATCAATAAGTCAATTAACAGAAGGATAGGCCTGAAATATTAGAACAGATAGAGTATTTGTTGGGTGTAACTACCTTCGAGCGCAATAATTTTCAATTCATGCACCGCAACTTATAAAACTTATATCTTTATTATTTTTCCATATTTCAATAAAATATTCTAGAAACTTATTTTTTAGAAGCATTTAAAACGTTTAAAAGGGAAAAATATATTCGAAAAATACAATAAATTTTTTTGGAATTTTAGACAAGAATATCTTTTTAAGCACTGGATAAATAATTATTGAAATACTGCAAGTATTTAATCAGTAAATTTATTTAATCAGAAATTTGCAGAAAATCTGCACATTTCTAAATAATTGCCAGTATTAAATTTTTAATGGTATGCAGCGGATTAAACATTTTACTAGCTGCTAATTATGAATTACTATATAAAGTGCCTGAAAACATATCAGAAATATTTTAAAGATTAATTGGTGAATATATTCAGAGTCAAAAAATCCATATTAATATATATCCTAAACTTAATCGTTGTCTAGATATTGTTTATTTCATAATATAAGTAGCCAACATTTGAATGGAATAGGATTTACTATAAGAAGTGTTCTTATATATTTTCTTTATTTTGCTTACAAGAAATGTTCAAAACTATCACCACTTTGTTCAATACACATAGCCGTACGTTGTAGAAGTAACTGTTGAATTTTTAACCGGATTTCTATCTTAAATTAAGAAGTAAACAATAACTTGACAACGATTATGTTTAGGACACATGTTTATACAAACTTTTTAATTCTAAATACGTCCTCAAATTGATCTTTGAATTATTTCCGATATATGTTCGGAATGTATACAATTTTTTGGTATATAACTTAATGGAAATATTATGTTAAAACCTTTACTGAAACTTTCTCTCAATCGATCTCATTTCATTATCATTCCCTCTATGCATACAATTTTCAATTAAATTCAATAAATTTTAGCAGTATATTTTAACTTTCCTTATATTCGAGTACTGGTATAATATGAACTTGACGGAAGTTACAGAAAAATTACTGAAATATATAATAATAAATTTTTAAAAATATACCATAATTTTTATGATGAAATTCAGTGTAATATTATGAAATATAATATAAATTAGAATATCATTTTGAAAAATAATAATAAAATAATAACAAAATTTTTGAAATATTAAATATTATGAAATTTACTGAATTAAAATAACCTGAAAACTGTTTTTATTAGTGAAATTGGGTCAATTGAAAGAGTATTTAAGAAAAATATTTCCATCAGGATAATTCTTCACTATATTTATAATTACTGTATGTAACTCTTTAGAAGAAAATGTTACAATTTGATTGTTTATTTTGAAGGTGGTCTGGTTTACCGCTCTTTTTCCTTACGCAGTCTTGTTGATTCTGCTGATAAGAGGTATTACTCTACCGGGAAGTACCGAGGGGATTCGTTATTATCTCAGTCCAAATTTCTCCGCTATTACAAGAGCAGAGGTAATATTTTATACTGTTTTATATCAATTTGTGTGCATGTTGTAAAAATTTAATATTATTCTATTAGGTGAACAACTTTGCTCCCGCCATTTCACTATAGATAGCTTTAGTGGAAATTAGTGGTCAAAGTAAATAGATCATATACGTCATACAATCAACTTGGGCATCTGTCAACATAACCTAATAGTTACATTAGTCAATTTGTATCTGTATTATAAAGTTATCGTCGATTGAAGATGTCAGTTTACGAGCCGAATTCTCGTCATATGCCGGAGGTTTTACTCTTCTGCTTCAATATGAAGAAATCTGCGGCTGAGGCTTATCAAATGCTCTCAAATACCTATGGTGAGATCGCTATTAGTGAAAGAACGTGTTGTGAGTGGTTTCAACGCTTCACGAACGGTGATTTTCACGTCGAAAACCGGCATAGCGGTGGAAGAGGAAAGATTTTTGAAGATGCTGAATTGAAAGCATTATTTGATGAAGACTCGTGTCAAACTCAGAAAGAATTGGCACAATCATTGGAAGTGACTCAACAAGCCATTTCGAAGCGCCTCAAAGTCATGGGAATGATTCAAAAGCAAGGGTATTGGGTGCCGTACGAGTTGAAGCCATGAGATGCTGAACGGCTTTTGTTTGCTTGTGAACAGCTGCTTGAAAGGCAGAGACGAAAAGGATTTCTGCATCGCATTGTGACTGGAGATGAAAAATGGGTTCGTTACAATAATCCCAAGCGCAGAAAATCATGGGGAGTTCCCGGCCACGCTTCCACATCGACGGCCAAACCGAACATTCATGGCTCCAAGGTAATGCACTGTATTTGGTGGGATCAGCTCGGCGTAGTGTATTACGAGTTATTAAAACCAACCGAAACAATCACAGGCGATCGGTATCGAACTCAATTGATGCGTTTGAGCCGAGCATTGAAAGACAAGCGGCCGCACTACGCCGGAGACACGAGAAAGTGATTTTGCAGCATGACAATGCTCGACCCCATGTTGCAAAAGTGGTCAAGACATACTTGGAAACGTTGAAATGGGAAGTCCTACCCCACCCGCCGTACTCTCCAGACGTTGCACCTTCGGATTATCACTTGTTCCGATCAATGGTACACGGCCTGGCTGACCAACACTTCCAGTCTAATGAAGAAATCGGAAAATGGATAGATTCGTGGATTACCTCAAAAGATGACCAGTTTTTTCAACGCGGGATTCGTGCATTGCCCAAAAGATGAAAGAAAGTAGTGACCAGTGATGGACAATACTTTGAGTCATAACTTTATCTCCATTTTTTTACAATAAAGCCTCAAATTAAAAAAAAATGACGAGAGCAAAGTTGTACACCTAATATATTTCATGTTTCTACTTAGTATGATGTTTAAAAGGAACTTAACCTGTATTTAACTTATTTAAATAAGTATATTATCACACTGCAACACTTGCAACGACAATATGATTATTGTCCGCGCAGTTGCAGGTCATCTTCGCACCCGCTTTCGCGATAGCGGACCCATTTCGGCTAGATCAGTATCAATTTATTGATACTATCAATTTATTCATAGTGATTTTAACTCTTCGATATCCCGAGTGAAAATAGCGTTGTGATCCTTTCACCTTCTTGCTCTTTACGCAATGAAATTCAGGGAGATCGCGGAAGAGGTAATAAATTATAGACGAATTTAACATACGAATAATAATACTTTAATCTGCATGCTTACTTTCAATTACACGCAACGATCCTATACACCGGGAGATCCCGTGACACAATTAATAGAGAGTAATCTTTCGCTTGAAATGTTACACGAGATGCTTTTAAGCAGCGGATCTAAGCCGTTCGACGGCAACTATGGCAACGCGCGTCATGCTAACAAACAAAGAATTGCTCTCTAGCCTAGTTTCGTTACGCGAATCTCGTCGGGATTTCCAATGGACGCCAGCCGGGCTTTTCCTGAGAGTAATTATTGCTTTCTGGCCAATTATGTATTATACTCGTGTTAACTCGCTCGCTAGAAGCAGTTTCCCAAAAAACACGCGATTCAAGGACACAGCTTAATATACCAGATGTATGCATAAGTTTTTTCCTGTTTAACTAAGAGATGGCGCCAGCGAAAAGTACGCAGCGTATTAATTTGACACATACGTCATTTTGTTCGTCTGACATTTAAAACTACAAACACACACAAGTTGAGTCCGCCAAAAACTAGCGTCTTTGTTTTATCGTTCAGTGATCATGTCGAGTTTTGTGCTTATAAAAGAACATTTGTGGCACGCATTGCTTTTCTTATTTAATCAAAAGAAAAAGGCTGTTGAAAGTCATCGTTTGCTGGTAGAAACATATGGTGAACACGCTCCATTGATTAGAACATGTGAGACATGGTTTCGACAATTAAAAAATGGTGATTTTAATGTGAAAGACAGTGAGCGCTCTGGTAGACCACAAAAATGCGAAGACGAGCAATTGCAGGAGTTATTGGATGATGACCCAACTCAAACTCAACGGCAATTAGCAGAAGCATTACATGTATCACAAGAAACAATCAGCAGACGTTTACGAGCAATGGGAAAGATCAATAAACTCGGTAAATGGGTCCCACACAATTTGAATGAACGTCAAATGGAAAATCGCAAAGTCACTTGTGAAATGCTGCTTCAACGCCACGAAAGGAAATCATTTTTGTATCGAATTGTGACGGGTGACGAAAAATGGATTTATTTTGAAAACCCGAAGCGGAAAAAATCGTGGCTTTCACCTGGCGAAGCCGGTCCATCAACACCAAGGCCAAATCGCTTCTACAAGGAGACCATGCTCAGTGTCTGGTGGGACCAGAGCGGTATTGTGTATTATGAACTCTTGAAGCCCGGCGAAACCGTTAATACACAACGCTATCGCCAACAAATGATTAATTTAAACCACGCATTAATCGAAAGACGACCGGAATGGGCCAGAAGACATGGCAAAGTGATTTTGTTACATGACAATGCGCCGTCTCACACAGCAAAACCAGTGAAAAACACCTTGAAATCGCTTGGATGGGACATCCTTCCGCACCCGCCGTACTCCCCAGACCTGGCGCAATCTGACTATCACCTCTTCGCATCAATGGGGCACGCGCTCGCAGAGCAGCACTTCAGCAATTTCGAGGAAGTTGGAAAATGGCTCGACTAATGGTTTGCCGCGAAAGACAAGCAGTTTTTCTGGCATGGTATTCATAAATTACCTGAAAGATGGGCGAAATGTGTAGAAGCCGATGGTCAATATTTTGAATAAAATAAAAATTAATTTCCCTTGAAAATTATGTGTTTTTTTTTACCAAAAAAACCGGAAAAAACTTATGCATACACCTAGTAATACAAGCAATATCGACAATTAACATCCGAGGACAGTGCGACCGGTCATTAGAGAAGGTAGCCGAGTCTTGTGTCTGAGTCTCCGAGATACCTAAGCTCTAAACCCTCTCGAGAACTGCCTTCGTCGCCCTGCGACGTGGCTCCAAAATCTCGCACGTTCTAGCGTCCCGACCTTCAGGGCGCGATGGGCCTTAAACGAGTTCAAGTTCTTGGTCTACTACTTGCGCAGGTGCCGTCAAGAAGCGACGGCAACCGACTTGGAATTATAAAGCAACTCTAACCCGCGGCTGTACATAGTTTCTCTTCTCTCACCCACTCGCCACCTGAAGCTCGCTTCTCCTCCTCAGGAAATCGTCCCGCTAATTCGGCAGCTTCGCTCGCTCGCTCTCACCGACCTTCGTTATGATCGCCGTCGGGCCGCATAGTGACGAGCATGGCTCGTCAATTAGCGCAGGACGCAACCGTCACAAGGATCTGTCGCGCCGATTGATGCGGCATCCAGTTGGCTCTCCCGGTTAGATCATGCTTATCACAATGTTCGCGGGAGGTTCGCGTCTATTCGACGCTTAACTTGTCCTTGTTCCTCACGGGACGACTTTCGGTAACTACTGGGCTCGCAGTAGTTGAAAGAATTCCTTGAGCCCTTTCGAAGGGATCCTCTTTCGCATGATTTGCGACCGGGTCGTGGGTCCTTGCGCTCTTCTCAGCGCAAAGTGGCCATCCTCGCTGTCCGTCGCTAGTCATCTATCCGGGAAAGGAAAATTCCCCGCGCCCTTCCATACACCGCTCTAGTTGCTCTTCAAGAATTTTACTCTTTCGCGCTCGGCTCCTCCTGGCAGCTCCAATTTCTCCTTAGGTCCAACTTGCTGGCTTCTCAACGTGGATGACCTTACATTGACAATATTAATAATAGCTGCAGGTCGCGTCTTGTGCACAAAACGGCGCACGAAACAAAATTATAAACTTCTGTCATCTTCTCGTATGAGAAAGCGCATATTTCTGGCTTATCCTCGGCCAGGCCATTGGCCTGAGCGACGAACAAAACTTTGCATCGTCATAATATAATTTCATTAAAATATAATAACATATATTATTGAAGTTGTAGCACAAAATGAGTCTATTTATGAATTCGTTAAAATTTCCACTACAGGGTGCACTGTTAGAATACAGACAAAATTGTATTTGAAATTTCCACTATATTAGAATTTAGCTGTAAGTGTCACTTGATGCTGAGGTAAACCAAATACGTGAGTGAGACGTTCATAACCGCGAAATAGCCGAGTTGCTCAAGTTAAATCCGAAATTTAACCGGAGGATAGCGATCATTGAAAGTCTTCGCGCCGGAAAGAAGCCGAAATAAGTTTTCTCGAATACCTCAGGTCAACGGAGTACAATGTTGCCTAGAGGTACACAGCCTCAGAAGAGTCCGAAAAGGGCTCTTTCTTTTCGACAAGAAAAATCCAAGTAAGGAAGAAGGCGATAAGTACTTCGTAATTGCCGTTAGGCTGCAACAATAATTCCAGAAGGAGGTAACGATCACGAAGAATATCTATTCGGAGATCCTGAGGACGGTAAAGTTGAGGTGGTAAAAAGAAAATGTTTATTGTCGACACAAAAGTGACCCGCAGGAACGGCCGTTGGCTCGCATGACCTCCAAGATGTCCCCGTTTTAGCTAGGACGAAGTTTTCAGCCAATGCTCACGTCCTAAGCGTTGTCTCTAACGAGGATGACGTCATGCTGCCACATTTTTTTAATAAAGGCGAAACCGTCATATAGGAAGTATATTTACGCGTTCTGACAACAGTAGTCAAGCCATGGATGGACGCTATAGTTTCCAGAAGGCCGTACATCTTCCAATAGAACGGCGCACGAGTTCATTTGATCCAAAACTGGCTGTCGGACAACGTCGACATGTTTCGGAGCAAAGAGTTTTGGCCTCCGAATAGTCCAGATTTAAATCTGTTGAACTATTGGGTGAGTGCAAAAGTGCATGCGGAGTTTGTGAGTAAAAGTCAGACAGTGATTAGGCAAACAAAGTTCTTTATTCAATCAATGATATATTCTCCATCGTTGTCTATAATCTTTTTCCAACGTTCTGGCAACATACGGATGCCCCGATCATAAAAACTGCGCGTTTTAGATTCGAAGAACGAAGACACGACGTTTTTTAAGGCATCCAAAGAGTCAATTTTTTTTCCATTTAAATGATTTTGCAATGACCGGAACAAGTGATAATCAGAAGGTGCGATATCAGGAGAATACGGTGGATGAGTTAGGACATCCCATTGCAGGCTGTTCAGTTTGCGCAGCGTCTGTCTCGAAACGTGTGGTCTTGCGTTGTCGTGGTGAAAGACTACGCCCTTGCGATTTGACAAAATCGGACGTTTCTGTTTGATTTCTCGATTCAGATTGGTTAATTGGCGACAGTACTTGTCCGAATCAATCGTTTGACCAGCGGGGAGAAACTCAAAATAAATTATGCCCTTGCAATCCCACCAAACACAGAGCATCACCTTCATCGGGTGTAAACCGGCCTTTGCCATTGCTTCACCATGCTCACCTGCCTGTTTCCATGTGCGTTTGCGCTGAACATTGTTGTACAGGACCCATTTCTCATCGCCCGTCACTAATCGATCCAAAAACGGCTCGTTTTTGAGCCGCCCGAGTAAAAAAACGGCAGCAGAAACTCGCTGGATTTTGTTCCTCTCCGTCATCAAATGGGGCACCCATACATCGAGCTTCAAATCGAAACCGATTTTTTTTAAACGCCGAAAAGCGGTTGATCGGTCAACGTTAAGTGCTGTAGCAACTTCCTCTGTTGAAATTCGCGGAGTATTCTGAACTAAAGTTCGCACAACATCGTCATCAATGTCTGAAGGTCGACCTGAGCGTGGCTCGTCTTCAAGGTTAAACTGTCCGCGGCGAAATTTCGCAAACCATTTTTCCACAGTTCGTTTAGCTGGTGCTTGATCTTGATAAACCTCTTGAATGTTTTTTACGGCTGCTGCAACGTTTATTCCTTTCCGAAACTCGTAAAGCATAACATGCCGTAAATGCACCTTTTCGACACTCATTTTGAAAGTAATCTTTCTCGAAGCAGTTCGTATCTACACAAATTCTTTTGTTTGAAATGAACGCTGCACACGTCACCTTTCCAACGATATGTCTTACGGAGATGGCGGTATTAATGACAAAACTTTACGCCGCTTCTAACGCCATCTATTGCACCTCCGCACGAACTTTTGCACTCACCCAATATTATATGTGGAGCGTGATTGAAAGGGTCATTAAAAAGTCGAGACATCCTAATATGGCTCTCTCTCCAGGCCGTTGTTGAAGCAGCATTCTACAATATGTACAAGCCGACGAGAGAGCGTGTAACCGCTTCAGGCTCAGGATCGAGGTAGTAATTGCGACATACGGTGGTAATATTAAGTAAATTTTGTACATAAGGGTTCCACAAATGACACGAAAAAAAGTTTTTATATAATTTTGTACGTTTGACCAATAAACTAAACTTTTGTTAAATATAGTGTTTATTTTGTCCGAATGTAGCTGACGTCCGCTGTAATAGAGATCAACAGTTGTGCTACTTCAAAATAGCCGAAAGTGACTGTTGATGTATATGAAAATACTGTTAATAAGCGTTAATTATCGAGTTGACATTAGATCGTAGTGCAAAGAAAATAACTTTTTATTGCATAAAAACGTCGGCTTTCGTACCAAAAAGAGCATTTGCGAAAAGCATTATTTTTTTGCTCTGATTTCAAGAAATCTGCTGCTGAAAGTCATCGTTTGCTAGTGGAGGATTATGCGGAACATGCTCTATTTGAAATAACTTGCAGAGGTTGGCTTAGACAATTCACAGGCAACGATTTTGATGTGATTGACAGAGAGCGCTCTGGTCAGCCGAGAAAGTTTGAAGATGGAGAATTAGAAGTATTAGTGGAAGATTCTTGTCAGATGTTTAAAGAGTTGTCGGAAATATTAAATATCGATGAGTCAACCGTTAGCAAACGTCTAAACTTAATGGGAATGATCCAGGAGGTAGGAAACTAGGTCCCACATGAATTGAGAGAAAGATACATTGTGAAACGTTTAACCATTTGTGAATTGCTGTTTCAAGAACAAAAACAGACGTCGTTCTTGTATCGAAATGTGACTGGCGATGAGAAATGGATTCGTTATGATAATCCTAAGCGCAAGAAATCATACGTGCGTCCCGACGAACCATTAACATCAACGCCAAAATAGAATATTCATGTAAAGAATATCATGCTATGCATTTGATGGGATTAAATCGGTATAGTATATTATAAGCTTCTGTAACCGAGTCAAATTATCACTAGTGAACACTACCGACAACAATTATTGAATTTGAATCGAGCATTCAAAGAAAAACGCCCGTAATACGCCAAAAGGCATGACAAAATTATTCTTCTCCATGACAATGCTGGACATCATGTTGCAACACCAGTGAAGGAAATCTTGGAAGCAGTTAGATGGCACGTCTTATCCCACCCGCGCTCTTCACCAGAGGTTGTTTCTTCAGATTATCATTTGTTTTGGTCGACGTAGCATGGCCTTTTTGAGCAGTACTTCAGTTCTTTCGAAGATATAAAAAAAAACTCGATGACTGAATCGCTTGGAATGAACCCGAATTTTTCTCCCGCGGAATCCATGTATTGCTCAAAAAGCGGAAAAGGGTTGTAGTTTACGAAAGACAATATTTTGAAGAAGATATGTTGTTCTGTTTTTTTTTAAACGAACGTGAGTTTTTGTAACAAATACTGCGAAAATTAATTCAAGCACCTAATATTATTTCTAATCTTTTATGTTGCATGACAATTAAGCATATTTACAATATTAATTAATAACCCACATTAGGCATATGTACAATATTAATTAATATCCCACTTTAATAAAAACGCTTCTGATATTTTATATTATATATTATAACATTTGGAAATGTTAATCTTATACGAAGTTATTTTTACAACCAGCCCATATCATTTTAGACGCCTCTAGCATATTTATTATGATAATCATCCGTCATATATGTATTCCCTTTTCCGGCACGTTGTCACTTTTGCTGACTATCTTACTCAGCTACTTTCATAGTTATATTGATGTCTTGGGCGTTGACAACTACATTGCCGCGTAAATACACGGTACTGTTACTGTGTGAGAGAGAGAGAGAGAGGGAGAAGGAGAGAGAGAGAGAGAGAGAGAGAATGCTCGCTCCGACTGGGCTAATGTGAACGAAGCTGCTAATACTTTTTCCGCGTGAATCTGACAAGGAAATCCACGCTCATAGATTATGCATAGCACGTTCAAAGTTCGAAGCAGTGTGTAAGCGCGGCAGGGTATCTAACTGGTAAGAGGCCCGAGTTCGGTCCTTTGTGTTGATAATTATTTCATCTTTTCTCTTTTATTAAAATAATAATTTTGTAATTATTTTGTGAGTGCAAAGAGGCAATAAGAACAGAAATAACAGTAAATGTAAAGAAAACTGGTGCCACCTACGATGGGCTTGACCTTGACATATGTTACCAAAGACATGGCCCTGAGGAACAATCAAAAGGTTTTATGCGTCGCTAATCGTTTATTAAAAAATTATTAGTAAAAGAAGTTTGAAACATGTACACATATTTACTATAGCAAACTCACCTCCAGTGACTTTGATCTTGACATATTTAGTAGAAATCACTCTCCTGAATAATTTTCCGAAGGTTTTACCCGTCGCTCACTGTTCGTTAAAAAGATATAAACAGAACAAGGAAAATACGTTACACTCATATATCCACATCGACCGGTACTTTAAGTTTTTTCACTGAACTACTAATTAAAAATTTTAACTAACTAACTAAAAATTTTGTTTATAGTCGGGCTTTGATAGTCTGAAGTAGGTGACTGACTAATTTAATATAAAATTTTGTTAATATCCTTTAAATGAATAGTAAGTGACGTGTAAAACCTTTCAATTGTTACTCAGGACCATATCTTTGATAACACACATTAACCCATTAGCTGCCACGATCCCCATTTGGGGATCAAAACAAAACATAATTTGAATATAATTATACTGTTACACAACTTTTTGTGCATATATATAACTTAAAAATTTCAAATTGCATAGATTTAATCTGAGCCAAACCTGAGTCAAACGAGCATTTCTGAGGCCAGATTTTAATTCAGCGTGTTAAAAACCTTCGGGATACTATACTCCGGTTTCTGGTAAAATGTTTTTGCCAAATTTTGTCGGCCTGTGAAATTCATGCAATTAAAAATTTTTTAAATAACATATATCGCTGACAAAAACAGATATTTGAGCAAACTCAACGGCATTTGAAAGATTGAGACCTATACTTTGAGATACTTTGAACAGTATACATATTTAGTTAATTAAAATCTTTTTTTTGCTAATTATTTTGCGTTCGAAATTTATTCGATTTTCGCTACAGAATTATGCATAGACCCAATATTATTCTCTTATATTCTGTTTCATATTTTATGAAACAATATTACAACAATATTGTAACATTTGTACGTTTCTTCTCTATAGTTTATGTATATTGATTTTATTTCTGTTCTAGGTATGGGTGGATGCCGCAACACAGGTATTTTTTTCTTTAGGACCAGGTTTTGGAGTGTTGCTCGCTTATGCAAGTTACAATAAGTATCATAACAATGTTTACAAGTAAGGACACAATATATCACGTAACGTATATGACAATTCGTATATGTTTAACATTAACGTTTTCCACAGAGATGCTTTATTGACGAGTTTGATCAACAGCGCAACGTCCTTTATTGCTGGATTTGTTATATTTTCGGTACTCGGTTACATGGCACGTGCAAGTGGAAAATCCATCCAAGATGTTGCCACAGAAGGGCCCGGTTTGGTCTTCATTGTTTATCCAGCAGCTATTGCTACTATGCCTGGATCAATGTTTTGGGCACTTATCTTTTTCATGATGTTGCTTACGCTCGGTTTGGACAGCTCGGTATGATTTCCCTGCTTAAAATGATACATAGAAATATATAGAGATACATAGAAATGATACATAGAAAAAAATTAAACGTATTTCTTTCCGCGTGATTTTGGTTTCTCTGTTTCATATATAATCCCAATAGACCATTACAGCGAAACTATAATGATTTTACCGTAAATTTCGTATTACTTTCCAATGTTTTACTATACAAATTATATACAGAATAAGGCAAAAGTATAGAACCCATGAACTACTTCGAGAACTTTAGGAAAACAATAGCTGGAACGCGCACTTTAGGAAAACAATAGCAGAGACGAAACTTTTAGGACTTTGAGGACAAAACTCAATAGTGACCGTAACTTTGACCTTGAGGTCGAATTTAAAGGCTATTTGAAAGTCAACTAGTATTTTTTTTTTTATAGAAACCTCTAGATTTTATTGCAAATAATGCAAATTTCATCGGAGAAGAGTATCCCCCGCATCATAAAGTATATATATATATATATATATATATATTAATCCTAAGACTAGATTTAAAAATCTCCCATCCCTTCTTCAGACTTTCATTTGTACAACCGTTACATTACTGCCGCTGAACTTTGTTAAGCTTTGTAGAAGAGTGGTCTCTACGTTGCTTGTGATAATGCAGGTTCTAGTTTTTCTCATGTCATTTACACATAAGATTTTCCCACACCTGATTAGGTTCCTAATTCTGTCCCCAACTAGCTATGGCTCTTACACTAGCTCTATTTGTGCTATTAGTGCTGGTTTTGTCCGCATCATAGCCATGCTCCTGACTAGGAACGCTGAGGTGCCTTTGCTGCGATGCAAATTAATTTACAAAAAAGGAATCTCAGAGCCCACCATTCTAAACAGACCCCGACTGATCGTTTTTCTTGGTAGCCTTCCTGCAGTTCTCCCCAACCAACCTTACAGTGCTTGGTTCAGCTCACAGAAAAATTTAAAGTTGAGGGCTTTTAGTGCCCTCCCTTCCCTAACAAGGGCAGCGAAGTGGGTGCTCGTGGCATTCCCGTTTTGTTCCTCTTCGCGACTACCCAGTCGTTTCCAATATTTGGGTTCTGCCTGTCAAAGAGTTCTAAACCAGCTTTGACAGGTATTTTCGGGTTCTCAACATGCACTACGACCTGATGTCGCTTTTGCAGCTCATCAACCCTCAGCACACGCAATTGAGTTCCGTTTTTTAATGAGAATTCCG
Organism: Dinoponera quadriceps; assembly: GCF_001313825.1. Taxonomy (NCBI): domain Eukaryota; kingdom Metazoa; phylum Arthropoda; class Insecta; order Hymenoptera; family Formicidae; genus Dinoponera; species Dinoponera quadriceps. The sequence continues at coordinate 1,720 of NW_014554644.1, read as the reverse complement.
ACGTCAGGTTTTTCAGCCAGGCGGTGGACTGTTCGACGGTGCAGTTAAAAACGACGGCGTTATCGGCGTATTTTTGAAGGTAGGGCCTTTTGTACCTCTGGCTAAGAAAAGGATACAGTCCTCCACTCGCTTCTTGAGTTAGTCGACTTCTTCCTATTCAGTTGTACGTCAGGATAAGCCATTGGAACGATAGTTCCTGATCACCCCCGAGGCGGCCAGAGCAAAAGTTCATTAGTCACCGACTTTTGGCCTTTTGCCTGATTGTTTGTCACCCGAAGGACTAGGTGTGATCGGCTCCTGCCTGGGGCGTTTGCACGCACCCTCAGAAGTTTGCTCCTCCGTTCTTGAGGTGGAAGCAGTCCCTAAGCTTGGTCTTGATTGGGACTTATTATTATTATCTTCCAGTCCCTCCTTCAGAAGCTGCTTCTTATAGTGGCGCCTAGCAGTTCCGCTATACCAAATGCGGATCTTCTTTCCCGTCCCCGCACTTTGCTTTTCCGGGCTTTCGCTACGTAGAGCAGCTAGACCTTCGACAGCTGAATTGAAATTATTATTATTATTGCTCTCATGTTGCATTTTTTTCCCACAAATAATGCGGACAAGCGGTTTCACCCGGGCTCTTAGCCGCGACTCGGGGCTTGGCGCGTATTATATTACCCGATATCCGGGAAGCACCGTTTAAGACACAGCTCTCTCTGTACCACGCAGTCCTCAATACGGTTGCTAACACCTTGACTTGGAGGGACCCTCATTGTTGGTTGCACGCGCGACTATTCTAGACGGATAGACCCATGTGCAACCGTAAGCCCCTCCACCACGTCAAGGTGGATACTTATTCGGTATATACGAGGGTTGATCCAGAAATAAGGTTCCCAACAATTTTACAAATAGACAACATTGTTTATTCTCATAGAAATTTACATCGTTGGAAAAATGAAACTTTGCTCTATTTTTCTACATAAGCGCCATCTTTTTCTACGCATTTTAGTAGACGGTGCTCCAATTTCTGTATCCCAATGTTGTAGAACTCCGCCGCCAACCCGTTGAGGAAGCATTTCACCTCTTCTTTGACTTCATCGTCGCTCCGGAAGCGTTGGCCACCCAAGTGTTCCTTTAACTTGGGGAACAAGTGATAATCACTAGGCGCGAGGTCCGGACTATAAAGTGGGTGGGGCATGACAGTGCACCCTAAGTGTGTCAAAAGTTCCTGGGTTTGACGGGAGACGTGAGGTCGTGCGTTGTCGTGAAGCAGCGTTACACCGGCTGTCAGTCGTATATATATATGTACCCTCATCAACCCTCAGCACAGGCAATTGAGTTCCGTTTTTTAATGAGAATTCCGACGTCAGACTTTTTAGCCAGGCGGCGGACTGTTCGACAGTGCAGTTAAAAACGATTATTATTATCTAATAATTATAATTCTAATAATTAATTATTCTCTAATAATTCTATTTTGTAATACAATTTTATAATATCCTATTTATATACTCAAAGATATTCCATAATATTCTATTCTCCTGTTTCATTATTTCCATATTATTGTCATTAAATATTATATTTTTTAATTCTATGATATTCTCTATGATATTATATTATATTTTTATTTATTTATTTATTAATATTTAATATTATTATATTCATTTATTTTATGATATTCCGTAATATTATATTATCCTGATCCATGATATTCTATAATATAACATTTTTCTACTACTGATAT
>NW_014554643.1:85093-97770 GCF_001313825.1 Dinoponera quadriceps | reverse complement strand
TACGAAAAAATCGGGTGAGACGGGTGGTCTGGGACACCCTGTATATAGAGCGAGGCAAAAGTATAGAAACCCTGAAATATTTCGAGCACGGCGCACTTTCGTAAAAAAATGGTTCAGATAAAATTTTTAGGTTTTTAGAGCGTAGCTCAATGGTGATTTTGACTTTGACGTCGAATTTGAAGGTTATTTTAAAATCAACTTATTTTTTAAAAGTATGAACCCCTATTTTTTACCTCAGAAATGAAAAAAGCGGAAAATTTTACGTTCAGATATGTGGTTGATGATTGGGGTCACTTTTACTCCACAGGTCAAATCATGGTCAAATGACCGGATTGAGCGAAGATTGAAGTGAAATATTTATAAAAGGGCGCGTTTTCGTTGAAAACGTTGATAAAATAAATTATAGATTTTATGAGAGTATTATGACAGTGACTTTGACTTTGACTTTAACCTTTATGACTTTTTCAAAATCATATCATGGTGAAATTACAATTTTCAAATAGAAAATCCTTTTTGACTTCAGAAATGGGTAGTCAGTAGAAGAAAAAAATGTACGTGCAGATAGGTAAATAATAGGAATAGTAATCAGTAGAAGAAAAAAATGTACGTGCAGATAGGTAAATAATAGGAAAAAAAAATTAAAGAAAATTTTATTTCAGTTTTATATTTGCTATTCACGCATTATCCGTGAATTGCAATTATTCTACTATATTTCTTTTGAGTGTTCTACAACTTTTGTCTCAACCATTAACTATGCTTACGTATCATCGTTCGTCAAAATATTACATTTTACTGAACAGATCTTTCTGTGATTTTGCCTTAGTTGGCCGGATCTTTTTGTAATCTTGCCTTAGTTAGCGGGATCTTTTTAATATGACCTTGAAGAGGGTCACAAAGGTCATAGTCAAGGTCCCTATCAGTGTTCTAAGCAAAAATGCACCGTTTTTGAGATATTTCGCAATATTTATGTCGATGTTATTTAACCTTTAGCTGACACATGTCAAAATAATAACGTACTTGCTATAGGGGGTATTTTGGACCCCAGCGAGAAAAAATGTATATAATTGTTTTATTTATCAATATTGGGTCAAGCCTCGACTAATACTATATGACGCCACAGAACCAAATTTGGCGCGCAACTATGAAAAATTTGCGTTCAAAAACACTCTGGGGTACTTTTAACCCCGTGTGTCAGCTAAGGGTTAACCTTGACTTAACCTGTAGAGTAAGAGTGACCTAAACTATCAACTACATATCTGAACGTAAAATGTTCCGCTCTTTTCATCTCTGAAGTCAAAAATAGGGGTTCCCATAAAAAAAATAAGTTGACCTTCAAATAACCATCAAATTCTACCTCAAGGTCAAAATCAAGGTCACCATTGAGTTCCGCCCTCAAAATCCTAAAACTTTTGTCTCATCCATTTTTTTTGCTAAAGTGCACCGTTCTCGAAATATTTCAGAATTTCTATACTTTTGCCTCACTCTGTATACATTTCGCGGATGTTTCTTATTAATGAAGAGGCAGAGAATTAAAAAATATTCAAATTGTAAATGATTATGTGCTAAACACATTTTCAAGACTAATCGCTTTAGAACTGTAAAAAATTTAGTTTTTTTTAATTAAGTAATATTTTCTGAGTTTTAATAATTCAATTATTATTAAGCAGTAGGACAGGCATTATTTATATCACTAACAAAAGGAAGTTTTGAAATAGTATCCACCGATTTCAATAATATTTTTGTATGAATAAGCCTTAATATCAACCTTTGTTGAATAATAGGAGAAAGCACACTTCTTAAGCATTTTCGAAAAAAATTAAAGTTAAATAATTCCGAACAAATAAATAACGTATAAGTAAGTTTAGCGAAACTCTATATGAATCATCGCGATAATCCAACAGCGAGCGTGCCTAACTCACAAACGGTTTGAGTCTCGATAAGTTTTTTTTTTCAAATCAGAATGTAATTTTTACATAAGATAATTGTAAATCATATGGGTTTATACATTTTGCCAGTTTATTTCCTATTAAAATTGTACATTTTTTTCTCTTTTATATTCTGTCTTGAATATTCGTGCTTGAAATTGTTGTTTATTAAAATGTTATTTAAAGATTTTTACATTTGGGAATGTAAGAATATTGCGAACAATTTAACTTTTTATATAATTAAATAAATTTTTTTTAATTTTAAAAACGATGAAAAATAAATTTAAGAAAATATAAATTTCTGTCATTTCCAAAGATAGAGAATTTCTATTGGATTGGAACAAAAGTTTGTAGCGTTTTTCAACAGGTTTGAACACATGAATTCGTTTCACGCATGACTAAAACGTATGACATATATACGAGGGCAAATCAATAAATACCTGTGTTAGTAATGAAGACACAAGTTTTTCATAACAATTTTTTTTACTTCTCAACGTAAATTCCTTTTAGGAGGATACACTTTTCCCAATGCCCTTGCCATTTTTTAACCCCTCTGAAAAATATGATTTGTCGAACTCTGCAAAATAAGCCTCTGTTTCGGCGATGATCTCATTCAACGTGAATTTTTTTCCACCAAGGCGTTTTTTCAAGTTTGAAAACAGTAAGAAGTCGCAAGGTGCCAAATCCGGAGAGTACGGTGAATGCAGTAACAATTCGTAGCGCTGTTCGACCAATTTGGCTATGGCGACTGCGGAAGAGTAAGCCGGTGCATTATTGTAGTGGAACAACACTTTTTTCTTCGCCAAATGCGGCCGTTTTTTCTTCAATTCAACGTCGAATCGGCCCAATAAATCAGTATAGTACTGTCCCGTGATAGTTTTTCCCTTCTTTAAATAGTCAATGAAGATCACACCTTGCGCATCCCAAAAAACAATGGCCATCTTTTCACCTTTCCAGCCGATGAGACCATCTTGGCCTGCTTCGGTACATGTTCGCTGCATGCTCGCTGCATGAAGTCCACTGTTTTGACTATCGTCCCTTGGTCTCCGGTGTGTAGTGATGGATTCATGTTTTATCAACGGTTACGACTCGACTCAAAAACTCCTGCGGATTACGCTTAAACAGCCCCAAACACTGCTTCGAAATTGATAGTCGCATCCGCTCGTTGTCTTTTTGATTCCCAAGTTATGACGCAAAATATTGAATGCCGTTCCGTACGACACGCCTACGGCTTTTGCTACTTCACGCATTTTCGTTCGGCGATCGTCGAGAATCATATGGACCTTTTTAACGATTTCCTCAACAATCACGTCTGCTGGGCGGTCTGGGTGCTTCTCATCAAAAACAGATGAACAATCACGTTTGAATTCGTTGAACCCATATATGACGGTTGTCATAAATGGTGAATGGTTCGCATAGACGGCATCCAACTTTGTTTTTATTTCTTCGCACGTTTTTCCATCCAAAAATAAAAAGCAAATCACTAATCGTTATTGCTCTTTTTCCATTGTATCGAAAAACATCAAACACGGTCACTACGAATTGTTGTAAAATCAAAACTATCGCATGAATCACTGAAATTTTGTATGGCATCGTTCGAAAGATGGTACTACACGATGGTATTGCCAAACTGCATCAGCAACGCCGCCTGTTTTCAAATATGGATACTTATTGATTTGCCCTCGTACATATTCTGAAAGATTACATTTCAACTCGTCTTTCCTTGCGATTTATATGTAGATTTGTAAGTTTTAAGTATGTTATGTTAAAAGTGAAAATAGAGGAAGGCAAAATAGTAGAGATGAATTTTTGTTATTTGATATTCTTTTATTTCGGGAAAGGAAAAACGCTATATAAACAGCAAGAAATATATGTGTTTATGAAGATAATGTCGTAGCTAACAGTACTGTTCATAAATGACTCTCTTGGTTCAAAAATGGCAATTTTGATCTGGAAGACCAAAAACGTTCCGGTAGACCTGCAGTCGTTGATGATGATCAAATCGCAATGCTAATTGGAAATAATTCACGTCACATGATACGGGACATTGCAGAAATATTCTACATATCTCATATGAGTTTTGTAAGGTATTTGGAGACATTCGGATACCCTACAATATTTGAGTGCCTCACAATTTAAGAGAAAAAATTTAATGGACCACATTGCCACCAGTGATTCTCTGTTCAAACTCAATAAAAACAACCCAGTTTTGAAACAAACAGTCATGAGCGATGAAAAATGGGTTATTTATAACAATGTGGAACGAAAAAGTTCTGTGAAAAACGAAATGAGCCACTGTTAACCACTCCAAAAGTCGGTTTGTATGCGGAGAAGATGGTGCTGTGGATCTGGCGAGATTGGGAAGGCATTGTGTATTATGAGCTTCTTCCGCATAACCAGACTTGGATTCAGACAAATACTGTTCCAAAATGAACCAATTGATGCAGACCAAGAATGCAGCAATCGATGAAAAGCGCTCGGAATTATCCAATCGGAGAGATGTCTTCCATCAGGATAACGCCAGATCTCACGTTTCTTTGCAGACCTGGCAGAAATTAATGCAGCTTAGCTGGGATGTCCTACTTCACCCGCCGCATTTACTTGATTTTGTACTTTCGGATTACCACGTATTCTGGCTCCTATAACATTCTCTTAATGGGAAGAATTTCAATTCCCTGGAAGCCTGTAAAAACCATTTGGACCACTTCGTCGCCCAGAAAGATATGTTTTGGGAGGATTAAATCATGAAGCTACCTCAAAAATGATGAAAAGTAATGAAACAAAATGGCACAAATGTGATTGAATAACTCTATGTATAAATATCTAAACATTGTTTTCGAATTTCACTTAAAACTCTTGGATACTCGCTATAGTTGTCTTTTTCTTATGACGTCAGAAGCGAGAAAAAACCGTGCCAATTTAAGTGACAGTATATGTAGAAATAAAAGAATATACGCACAAAATAACACTCAGCACATTTGTAAAAATGTTTGGACGCTTTCCTTGAACCTGAACAATAAATAGCTATAAATTAGTGCTATAAATTAACGTTTGCAACAAATTGCGTTTTTAATCTATCTTTTCTCATGATTTCTATTAATTTAACGGCGGATCTATTGCAGGGTGATATAAAACAACAGTTTTTATACGGTATGCAAGATATACTTTTTGTTTTCGTTGCTTCTATAACAAATTTCATCCTGTCTTTATATCCTGTCTGTGTTGATCCATCTGCTTCTAACAATTAATAAAACATATTTTTCATTTATTTGTATTGGGAGTACAAATTAGTTCGGTCCGTTTTCAAAAGATGGCTCTGGCTGTTATAAATGTTTCATAGTGACAGCTGATTTCGGTGGTTTCAGAGAGGTTAGACATCTGCCAATAATATTCAGTTTATATCGCTTTGAGTTATACAAAACCCTTGTTTTTTACTGTGTTGAATATGTCAAATTTTGTGTTAAATAAGAAGTATTTGCGGGAGGTTTTAGTTTTCTGCTTTAATTGGAAGAAAAGTGCAGCTGAAGCGCATCGAATGCTTGTAGAAGTTTATGGTGACAATGCTCCAACTGATAAATCATGTAGGGAATGGTTTCGACGTTTCAAGAATGGTGATTTCAGCGTTGAAGACAAGCCTCGCTCTAGAGAGCCAAAAAAATAAGAAGAGAAAGAATTGGAGACATTACTCGATGAAGATCCGAGTCAAACGTAAAAGGAGCTTGCAGAATCATTGGGAATTACGCAACAAGCAGTTTCCGTACGATTGAAATCCATGGGAATGATTCACAAGCAAGGCAATTGGGTGCCAAATTATTCTTCTGCATGATAACGCTCGGCCTCATGTCGCAAAAGTCGTAAAAAATTATTTGGAAACGCTCAAGTGGGACATTTTACCGCACCCGCCGTATTCGCCAGACATTGCTTCTTCTGATTACTGGTTGTTCCGACGGATGCAGCACGATTTGGCAGGTCACCGGATCACTTCTTTCGCAGAAATCGAAAATTGGCTCCTAACTTGGATCGCCTCAAAATACGAGACATTTTTTCGAGATGGAATTCGAAAATTGCCTGAGAGGTGGGAAAAAGTAGTAGCCAGCGATGGACGATACTTTGATTAATCTGTTCACTCATTTTGTTCTGAAATAAATGCATTTTTGACCACAAAAAAACGGACCGAACTAATTTGTACTCCCAATATATTGTAACAATTTTCATTTAATTGTGTTTTATACTAACCATCTATCCGAATTTGTTAATTTTCAGAAAAAATCTTTAAATAATTTTATTTTTAATAGATAACAATTCCGAAAACGAATTTTTGTAAAGCAAAGTGTAAAAAAGGAACATGCATGTTTTTAATAGGAAATAAATAGGTATAATGTATAAGGTCTAGTAAAAAGTAATCCATTATTTTTGTATCAAATTGGAGGCTTTATTTAACATAGTTACAATGATCCGATTTAGGTCAAATATGCACCGTTTTGTTCGATAACTTGTTACCATTTCGAAGGTAATTTCATTATGCCTCTCTCATAGAAACCCTCGTCCCTATTGGCAAAAAACTGGGAAAGTCGATTTTCACAAGTTTCTCTTGAGGCGAATTTTTCACCAGCAAAAAAATTCGCCATAGACAGGAATAGGTGGTAATCATTTGGTGCCAGGTCCGGATTATAAGGTGGATACAAAAGAACCTCCCAACCAAGCTCCCGGAGCTTCTGGCGAGTCACTATCGATGAGTGTGGCCTGGCGTTATCCTGATGGAACACAATTCCTCTCCTATTGGCCAAAGCTGGCCGCTTCTGGGTGATTGCTTCCTTCAGACGGTCCAATTGTTGACAGTACAGGTCCGAATTAAGAGTTTGGCCGTAAGGGAGCAGCTCATAGTAGATAATTCCCTGCCAATCCCACCAAATACACAGCAAAATCTTCCTGACCGTCAACCCTAGCTTGGCCACCGTTTGCGCCGGCTCATCGCGATTCGACCACGATCGTTTTCGCTTGACGTTGTCGTAATTGACCCACTTTTCATCACCAGTAACCATCCGCTTCAGAAATGGATCGATTTTGTTGCGATTCAGCAGCGATTCGCAGATGGAAATTCGATCCATGAGGTTTTTTTACGTTAACTCGTTTAGCACCTACCATCGAGCTTCTTTTTGAATCCAGCCTCATTTAAATGGTTCCAAACGGTTTTTTGTGCAATGTTTAGCTCCTTGGCAATCGAAACGGTGCTTACATGACGGTCGGACTCGACGATTTCCATTATTTTATCAACATTTTCGACAATTGGCCTCCCGGAGCGCGGTGCATCTTTGACATCAAAATTACCGGAACTGAATCGACTAAACCAAAATTGCGCGTGATTGGCTCTTACAGTATCAGGACCATAAACACTATTCACATTTTTAGCCGCCTGGCTTGCGTTTTCGCCTTTATCGAAGAAAAACTATAAAATATGGCGTATTTTCTCTTTGCTGGTGTCCATCTTTGACGCGCGCTCTAACAATACTGAGTCAAGCAATCACAAAACTGTCTAAGAAGTTTTTTTTAGTACGAAATCTTATCTTTCTAACGCCATCTGGCGTAATCCGTTCGGACTTATACAACGCGATATACAGATTAGTAAAGCCCTATATTGGAAAAATAATGGATTACTTTTTACTAGACCTAATATAAACCTATATGATTTATAGTTATTTTATATAAAAATTGTATTCTGATTAAAAAAATCATTCATCGAGATTTAAACTACTGATCTCGCACGTACGAGTCAGATGCGTTATCGCCGTGCTACGCGGTCATTGGTATAGCTCTGCTAAACTTACACGGCATTCAGGATTTTTTAATTTCGATTTTCTAGAAAATGCTTAAGAAATGCGCTTTCTTCTTTTGTTCAATAAAAATTTATATCAAGACTTATTCACACAAACAATATCATTGAAATCAGTGGATATCATCTCATGGCCTTCTTTTGTAAAATGTCTCTCCAGTGTTTAAAATGTTTTTTATCATATATTTACCGATATATTTTTCGTATATTTTACAACAATTTAGTTAATTTTAACAAACACACTATCAAAATGTTCAATATAATAATTAAACAGCTTATATATGCAGATTACAAAACCAAGAATTTAAATATTAATTTTCTTTAAAAGTCTATGAGGTAAAAAATTTATCGATGGTACGATCGTTACTATATTACTATATACATATCGAGAATTTAAAATGAGCTTTCTCTCATTTTAAATTCATTTAAGTGCTATCTACAATTTCGTTGTGTCGCATGCGCCATTCGAATAATGATTTCGCATGTTTATATATGTATATACGTAGGTTTACATACATATGAAAGACGGACGAAATGCCAACATCATTTTTTACATATTAGAGTAGTGACTTTATCTCTCCCACATGCTAAGTACTCTTTTGGTGAGTAGTCGAACAATACAAAGTCGTACCTGTGAAAAATGAGATAAAAAAGAATAACTTTATGCTTTATGTTGATGTGTGAAAATTGGGGAGACCAGGTCTGATTGTCATACTTTTTACATATTGATTAAAAGAAAAAGTTATATACAATATCTAATATTATCATGTACATTATAATGTATTAATGTTATTAAGTATGAAATGTCCGATTTTCTTAAGTACTAAGTTTGAGAGCCGATATTTCTGACATTTTACTTTGACAATTTTTGCTTTTATTGGGAAGGTTACATCATTCTTTCAAACGCACGTTTTGGTTTGTGATTATTTTTCGAATTGTCTTTTACAGATTAATTTTTGTGAAACTATGGATAATTAAAAAATTCGTGTTATTTCCGAATATAAATTCCACCGTGAAACCAATACAACGCATAAGCTCGAAATATCAATTATGTATTTGGCGAGGATATGGCTAATTAATGCATAGTATGTCGGTAGTTTAAGAAATTCTGTTCTGGCGGTTTTAATCTCAAAAATGAACTTGGGAGGTCAAGATAGATAATAATGAGCTAAAAGCTTTAGTGGAATCGGATACATTTCAAACTATGCGTGAATTAGTAGCAAGATTTGACGTTACTATTCCAACAATATTGAACTATTTGAAACAAATCGACAAGGTAAAGAAGTTAAATAGATGGGTTCCGCATGAATTAAACGAATGAAGAAAAATCGTCTCGAAACTTGCCTTTCTGTGCTGTCATGGTATAAAGGCGAACCATTTCTACATCACATTTGTTACGTGTAATGGAAAAATTCTTTTCAATAATCGCAAGCGTTCGGCATAATGGTTGGATAAAAATGAAGTGCCGAAATAGAATGTTCACCAAAAACCTAATGATGTTGATCCAACGTTGGTATTATCCACTACAATTTCATGAAACCTGTCAATCAATTACAGGAGAAGTCTGCTGTAATCAATTGGACGAAATGATGAAGAAACTTGTGATTAAATGCCGAGACTGGACAATAGAAACAGGCCAATCTTCTTACAAAACAACATTCGACCACATGTCGTATAAACAACACTGTTCAAACTACAGGAACTGAACTTGGAAACTCTCTGTCATTCATTGTATTCATCACACCTTGCACCAATTGACTACCACTTCTTCCAACATTAGACTACTTCTTGCAAGAAAAAATATTCAATTTTCAACAAGTTATAGAGAACGCCTCTAGCGATTTCATTGCCACTCGCTCTCCAGACTTTTTCGGTGCCGACATAAACAAGCTACCATTAATGATAAAACGTCGATAATTTAGACATATTTTGATTAATTGTATTACTTCTTGTTTAAGATATATACGGTCTCTCCCACAATTTTCCAAACTTTCTTCGTACGGACGATATTAGTGGCGCTATCTTTTTTGCACTATCTTTATTAAAATTTTGTTCACAAATTCTGTAAATTGAATTGAGATCCCTTTAACGGTTGTTTTATCACATAACCGACATAACTTTTGTGATATTTGTCGAGAAGTCACGATGGAGCAAAAAAACAAATATCAAATTTTGTGTCAAATTGAACAAAAAGTTCACAGAAACATAACATTAGCAATGTTATGCGAAGCTTATAGGGACAAAGCACTATCCCGTATATCAATTTACGAGTAATTCGTGAAGTTTCGGTAAAGAATCGTTGGAAGATAACGAGTGCAGCAAGAGGCCATCGATTAATTGAACGGTCGAAACCGTAGACAAGATTTGTGACTTGCTTTTTATTTATTACTTGGGTATTATGAAGCGTTTGTTAGCGAAAATTGGTCGGGTTCATTCTCAATACCGAATATAAAACAGCTGGTGGCTTCTGCATGACAATGCTCTGGCTTACAAGTTCATCGCCGTGCGTAAATTTCTCGCTTCCAAATCGGTCCTTGTCCTTAATCATTCCCCATATTCACTAAATTTGGCACCATATGATTTTTTGTTCTCGAAACTAGAAATGAAGGAAAAGCAGTTCGACATTATTTTGGACATTCAGAAGGCTTCGACTGAGGCCATTTCGCCCATCTTAAAAAAAGACTTTCAGCGGAGTTTTCTAAAACTGTATGACTATTGTAAAGATAATATTTCTTCGGAAGGGATATATCTTGAATGATTATAAATACAAAATTATAATTATTACCTTACAGAGTGAATTTTAACGAAAGTTCGGAAACTTTTGAGACAGACGTGTAATGAACCAAACTTTTGATTCGAAATCGGACATTTCATATTTAATGACCAAAACTGCATCTTTTAAGTACAAGAAAAATAATATTAGCTTTATATATATTTATGCACAAAAAAGTTAATTATAAACAAGATCGTGCAAACGTGATATCCCATATCCTGGGTTAATGGTTACGCGTTTTTTATATAGAGAATACAAAACAAATAGTTTGTTTAAAAGTGGTCTTCTAATATTTTATTAAAATTAGTGAAATGTTACAATGTAATATATAAAGCTAATACATACATACACGCGCGCGCGTATGTGTGTGTGTGTGTATACGCATATATTTACATCACATTATTAATAAAAAAACATAAGTCATTTCTTTTATAGAAACTTAAATGTGTCATTAAATTAATCGGATTGACAACATTCGGCGATCATTGCGTGCGTTGCCACGCGCATGTGTAAGAAACGTCGTAGATACGTAAAGATTTCCTAATGACAACTAGTTCCATCGAATTTGAATCAATTCAATCCAAACGCTCATTTGCAGTAAAAGAGGTTATATTTATAAACAATGTTGTAACGATGAAGCAAATATTGGAAAAATGAACAAAAATTATAATATTTTCTTACGATTAAAGAGAAGTTACGACTAGTAATTCTCAAACCAGCAAAATACTAACAATAGAGAAGAGAAAAAAATTACTCACGCATTCAATTTAAAACAAAAATACAAATATCATATGCAATATTTTGACTACAAACCGTTTCATATATCAGATTAACACGATACAAGCAAGCTACATTATAAAGAAGAATATTATTTTTTATAAATAATATTTATATACGTGAGATATATACTTTGTGACTTCTAGACCCGGTCTCTCTTATTTGCCGTCTCGAGAGAGATCATTTATTTCAAGAATAATTACACCATAATTTCCTGATAAAATTCGGTGAAATAAGACAATATAACATTACTATAATAAATTAAGACATAAAGTTAATAGGAAAATGGTATGTTAAGAAAATTAAAATGCATTAAGTACAATACACCAAAATATATACAACTTTATTAGAGATAAGATTACCAAGATTTTCTTATCACATATAGATACACATCGTGTAATATGTTCTGACATTATGACTTGATTACTCAAGAAAACAGCAACAATATTTTAATAATATTTCAGATATCGATGCTGTTTTCTTCAAATAATCAATAATCAATAACCATGATATATAAATACTTAGATATGATGCATGTGATCGAAAGATTTGGTAACCCTATGCCTGATAAATGTTAAAGCATTTGTGTAGCCATATGAATTTTGTATATAACATGAGTCTAAGTTACTATGAATAATAACGAATTGTATGTAGACATCTTATATACTAAGGTATGTGTGTGTGTGTGTGTATGTGTCAAATGAAAATATTAAATATATATGTATATACTTTTTTTTAACTTAATAATTTATTTAATAATTTATTGAATATTTATTGAAGAAAAGTGGTACTTAATGGTATCATTTTTATACGCAGTTCCATTTCGTTTAAAACAAACTCTCCAGCGTTAACAAAATGTATGAATTCTTCTAAAAAATATTTCCGACGTCACATACGCAATAGTATTTTTAAGATTCCGGAAAAATTATCTCTGGAAAAAAACTAGTTCTTTTTATTTTTTTTTCCCTGTTTTTATTTTTTTTGGGGGGTAAAACCATCATTTTGAAAAAAATACTGTTTTTATTCACAGAACACGCAGACATTTCCAGATCCGATTTTTCCGTCTAGAATTTTTAGAACATTTTATTGGGTTGTTCGGAAAGTAATTTCGTTTTTTTGTGGTGAAAATGAAAGACGATCTTCGTATAATGAATAAATATTTAATTAAATTATATATTGGCCATTCTGATCCAACACTTTTTGCCATCTTTCTGGTAGTAGCATGATTCTACGCTCATAAAATTTTTGGTCTTTGCTGGCAAAAAACTGATCCAGGTGATTTTTGACGTGTTTATTTGAGGTAAAGGTTTTACCGTCCAAAAAATTTTGCAGTGACCGGAACAAATAATAATCCGAAGGGGCCAGGTCTGGA
>NW_014554643.1:61974-83360 GCF_001313825.1 Dinoponera quadriceps | reverse complement strand
CCCAGCTGATCCCACCAAATGCACAGCATGAGCTTGGAACCGTGGATATTCCGCTTTGGCGTTGATGCTACTGCTTCGCCGGGCTTAACCCACGATTTTTTACGCTTGGGATTACTGTAGTATATCCACTTTTCATCACCAGTCACAATACGATGTATGAAACCTTTCCTTTTTTGTCGTTGAAGCAGCTGTTCACACGTGACAAGATGCCGTTCGACGTCTCTCGGCTTCAGTTCGTACGGCACCCAAGATCCTTCCTTTTGTATCATTCCTAATGCTGTCAGACGTTTCGAAACTGTTGTTCGATCAACTCCTAATGATTTTGCAACATCGGATTGCGTCTGACATGGATCTTCAGCAAGTAATGTTTCCAATTCTTCGTCTTGAAACTTTTTTGGTGCACCACTGCGTTCTCCATTTTGAACATCAAAATCACCATTTTTAAATCGGTTAAACAAATCTCTGCATGTTCTTTCCGACAGAGCATGATCATAGGTTTCTACAAAATTTCTGTATGCTTCAGCTGCAGATTTCTTCTGAATAAAATAGTGCAGTAAAATTCCCCGCAAAAACGGTTTATTTGGCACGAAATTTGACATGTTTTACGCTACAAAAAGAAAATGTTCTTTATAAGTTAATGGAAAGACACGCACTGATTTTCAACATAGGTTATAGAACTTCAATATAGATGCGTCATCATCTTGAATTATACACAGAAAATTTGTATACCGCCATCTGATGGTGAAACGGCGAGAACTTATTCACACTCCCAATATATAAAAAATGCCCTTCTCCAATTCCTATAAATTTTATCTGAAATACTTTCCCATATCCTATATATTTTTTGAAATATTTGTCTGATTAAAATTAAAACTTAAAATTAAAATTAATCACCCGGTACATAGGGAAGACGGAGGCTGATTGGTATATTATTTGTTAACATTTTTTTACTTTAAATAGAATACACAGCAAAAAAATTTTTCAATAGACATATGTTTATACTACATAAAAAATACTTTCTAATTCAACGATATTGATTTTCCTACACCAATAAGAAATATTAGACGACGACACTTATAATAACTATCTCCACATGTGAGATAGATTGGTACAGTTATCGAGATAAATTGTGGCAGAGATAACTCTCTACATTATTAGGTCTATAACTTGAAATCCGCCTTTTTTGCAAAAATTAAGCCTTTATTTAAGAAGCAAAAATAATACATCAATCAAAGTATTGGCCATCGTTAGATATCGTCAGTGAAGGGTGTTAACCTGCTATCTCCGTTTCACAAAACTTTACAGGAGCGTCAAAAACATGAATAAATCATTTTATACACACTTCGCAAAATAAAATTGACCATCATCTTTTAGTTTTTGGTTATTCTTAACTAAAAAAATATGAATTTATTAAATGCTCTAACTTTATGAGATTTTATTAAGGAAAAAAGGAGTTAGGAGTTTTTATTTTTTTTTTTAATGATGCGGTTTTGTAGTTAGCAGGTTTTACAAGATGCAGATCGTGAAGAAAAAAGACTAGTTTTAGTATAAAATCCATTTTATTTAAGAAACAATAAGTAGTAAATAAATAAATAAATATGATAAAAAAAAGAAGAAATCATCCATGATGTAAATTATCATAAAAATACGATAATCTTCTGGCAATGTCTTTTCGATTGATTGTAAATCTTCAAATTTACGTGCAGTAATGGAAAGCCTATTTGAATGCAATTGTTTCAATTTTTCAAATTCTTTGTGTTCTACGTTGCCTTTTCTTTGCGGTAAAAAAGACCAATCTTCAGTAAACCTTAATTTATAAAAAATGTCTCCTTTTGGTGTATACTTTAATGCTCGGAGGTCCGCTACTTTTGAGTCGCCTTTTTTTTCCGGGCCTTATACTGCTATAACTCATGACATCAGAAAAATTTTTGAAGAATCTGTGATCCAGATACGAAACATTGTATTCAGAAGGCTTTTTTCGAGCAGTTTTGCAAATATTGAAATAATCTGCTGGAACCTTTATAATCTTATTTCTTAAAGCTCGTTCTATAGCTGAATGCATGCTGTCGGCTTCCATTTGTGTGTGTCCTACTTCGAGGAATTTCTGTTCAATTGTAATGTTCCGAATGACGGCTAAGTTTAGCAACGCATTAGACATAATAGCATTTCGGTTTTGATAAACGCACCCGTCGCTGTATATGATAATTTTTTTATCCTTCTAGTCATTTTTCATAACCGTTAATAATTTTTCTTCTAAAAAATGTATCCATATGGTAGCGAATTTTTCAGAATTCAAGGAGCCTTCCGTTTCGTTCCATAAAAAGCAAAACCCGTCCTTGTCAAATTAAAAAACATAAATTGTAAACTTGCAATTTAGTTTTGTAATACAAAGTGCTAATATTAGGTTTTGGAGCCATTAAAACTGCCTAAAGATCTACAATGAAAAAGTAAGATTCTGTTGACTTGCCTTTTTCCTTTTTTTTTCTCGCTTCTAATTTTTTTACGATATGCAGCTGATATTCTCCTTCTAATACAGTGCCCACTTTATAGCTAGAACATCTTTCACATTCATCTTTTTTTGGACGGAAGAATGAAATATTTTGTGAATCCATAGCCTCACTGAAAACGGTTCTTGATAATGGCTCGGCATTGTATGATTTACACCGATCATCAGCGTAAAAATGATAAAGTTCCCTTTTAGAAGACCATTCGGGCAAAATATACTTTTTAGAAGAGGAAGCTCTACAGTAATGAGAATCCATAACTGGTAACGAATCTAAAAAACTAAGTAATTGCTGTTTTTTTTTCTTTAAAGGGCTTTACACTATAGTTTCTTACACTTCTTAACTGAACCGGAGCAACATCATTTTTCAAACTATTCTTCTAGTGAAGGATTGTCCATCTACCTATACATAGTGTATTAATAAACATGGATTTGCATACTCTTCTATTTTCATTACAAATTTTTAAATGATAGAGTAGAGATTGAGATCTTCTTGACTTGTCTGCGTCTTTCCTATCCCGGCTTTGTTTTGTTGGTATGCAGGTAACTACATCGTTGATATACATTTTCTTTCTCCCCAGTCAAACTTCTTCCAAAATTGTTCAAAAATATTTTTTTTCTCTTCTTCGGATATAGTGGCACATTTCATTAAACCTTTTTTATTTACACAGTGATATCTTTCTTTCATTTTTCTGTTTGCTTTAGGTTTAGCATAACTCCATTTTCCGTCTTTTTTTGTACGTCCAAAGCAGGACTGGCCTTTTCTCTTCTCTTCCTATTCTGTTCGGTATACCAATTTGTTTTGTTTATTTGAGATTTCCGATTCCGAGTTTTTCTTTTTTGTGGTAACGAAGACTGAGTCAGAGCTAGTATCTGAATGCGGTACCAAGAAATTCTTCACAGTGTTCATGCTTTCATCTGCCAAAGAATTCTGAATGTGAGCAACTGGATGCTCTATATTTTCGACCAACTCAAAACATTCGTCATTCAGCATTACTTCTTCATGATTTTGACCCTGATTAACTGTAAACTGGTCAAAACTAAGTATTTCTGTTAAAGGCACTTCGTCAGGCATCTCATAGATAAATTCAACACCTTCAAGTGTTGTATAATTATTTGACTCTTGATCATTAAGTTTAGAGAAATGTGATTTAGTATTTCCGATTTTTAGAGCAAGACCAACTAACTTTCTTCCACGGGACATCTGTAAAGTATACAATGATTACAGTTGTGATTTATCATGTAAATCGGTTATCGAAGCTCAAACTACTGCGTGCAATTTATCTACTACGTTAAATTTACAACAGAATTATTTTTATTATATTTATTATTGTAGTATTTTAATTATCATTATATAAAACTTATCAAAAACAAAAAATTATCTGTGTTTTTTGAGTAAAAGTAGATGAAACTTTTACAAGATTTTGACAAATTAAAAAAACATGCATTAGGTTCTCATTTCATAGTTAATTAAAGTTAAAATTACGTTTAATAAATACATACCTTTATGCAAAAGAAAAAAATGTTAAACAAGGAAACGATGAACTAATATGCACACTTGCAGATAACAGAATACTAACTCTACCAACATTACGCATTATTGCATCAGCTTACGGAGTTAGCAGTTCTTCGGGCGCACTTTCATTCAAGAGGAGATAGCAGGTATTATTGACGCCATAAATAAACATTTTTTAATGAACATTGGATAGCTGTTTTTTTATTAGAATCAGTTTTGTTTTTATAATTCTAACAGTACCAAATACATTTTTGGCCTAAAAATGGAGTTAGCAGGTTAACATTCTTCACCGACGATATGACTTTTTCCTATCTTTCTGGCAATAAACGGATCCTACGGCAAAAGAACGATTCATCTTTAGATGTCTATTAACCCGTTGCGGTCTTATGTCGAGCGTCACTCGACACAGCGTTTCGTTCCAGCAGTCCTATGATGAGCGACACTCGACACCGCGTTTCGTTCCAACGCGTCCTATGACGCGACAGAGTCGACGTTGACAGAGTCTTCATCATACGCTAAAAGAGATAAGATAAGAGCTGCGGTATAGCATCATAAATGTTTCCCAAAGTAAACGATACCAAGCGGATGAGCAATTGGCGAAAGCTGTGAAGGGCCGGCTGGGACGAAATTGCGAATACAGCGCGGACCGCAACGGGTTAAGTTAGCCTCCCCCCCCCCCTATCATGGAAAATAAAGTTAAATTCTTCATGAAAATGAAGTGTTAATTAGGCGCTAATTTAGTGCTACAAACAAAAATTTGATTCTCCAACGGTTTGGCGAGAAATAAAAAAAATACGGGGAGAGGGGGCTAGCTTAACGATAACTTAGTCCTCCCCCAAACTTAAAAAAACATAAACAAAAAGAAAATCGAAAAAAAAGTAGGATAAAATTAAGTGCTAATTAGGTGCCCCAAGAATATAAAAAGAAATATCATAAAAACCAAATCGGTTATCATGAGAGCACCTAATTTTTTCGCAGAGTTATACTTGAACGATACTTTAACGGGTTAGTAATTTTTATTGCAAAATTCTGTAAAATGGAACGAGCACCAAATTCAGCGATTATATTTCTGGATAGTATATAAAAAGACGAGTAATTTTACATCAAAGTCATGAGTGCATCTAATTTTTTCGCAGAGTTATACTTGAACAACGAAGGAAAGGCTTAATAACTTCTATTGCAAAATTCTGCAAAATCGAATGAGCACCAAATTAAATATCTTGAATATATATAAAAAAACGATTAAATATCTCGAATATATATAAAAAAACGAACAATTTGACACCAACATCGAGCGTACACTTAATTTTTTAAGTTGTCTTGTACTTAGATCATAATGGCTCAATCCTTTTTTTAATTTTTTTACTAATAAACGGTTTGGTTTTTATGATATTTCTTTTTATATTCTTGGAGTACCTAGAAATATAATCGCTGAATTTGGTGCTCGTTCCATTTTACAGAATTTTGCAATAAAAATTACTAACCCGTTAAAGTATCGTTCAAGTATAACTCTGCGAAAAAATTAGGTGCTCTCATGATAACCTAGTTAGTACTTAATTTTAGCATACTTGTTTTTTCGATTTTCTTTTTGTTTATATGTTTTTTTAATTTGAGGGAATAGGTTATCTTTAAGTTAGTCGCCCCCTCCTCAATGTTTTTCTTTTATTTCCCGCCAAATCACTGGAGCACCAAATTTTTGTTTGTAGCACTAAATTAGCATCTAATTAGCACTTAATTTTCATGAGGAATTTAACTTTACTTTCGATGGTGGTGAGGCTAACTTAATTAGACATCATCTTTAAAGGCTATCCAATCAGAGCTCTTTCGACGCTTTCATCTTCTACTTCTTCTTCTTCCCTTTGTGCCGCTAAGCGTCGGGGTATTTTTCATTTGTCTCTGAATAGATGCTTTTCGCTCTACGTGGGTTATTAGCCCTACGGAAGCTAGCATGGTGCGCACACAGATCGTATACATGCATATGGGACCTACAGTTTAACGCCGGTTCCGAACGGCAAAGTTGGAGAGAAGTTTTTCTTGGCAAGAGATTACTCTTTGGTGGTTTGCCGGGCCACCGAAGAGGAGCTACGAACGTGTGAAAATTTTCTGGTTTATGCCGGGGAGCGAACCCGGGACCTCTAGCATGTCTAGCAGACTAGTGCGCTATCTACCATATCACGCTCGCGCTCCGACGCTTTCATAAGAGTTGAAATGTTCCTCAACAAGTGTGTGTACCTTCGACCGAAACAAGTGGTAGTCGGAAAGGGCACAGTCTAGTGAATAAGCCGCATGGGATAGCACTTCCCAGCGAAGTGCTTCCAATGTTTCCTTGACAGTTTTAGTGACGTGAGGTCGAGCGTTGTCATGCAGCAAGATTACTTTATGTTGTCTTGTCTCATATTCTGGTCGTTTTTCGCGCAATGCTTGGCTCAAACGGATTACTTGTTGTTGGTAGAGATCCCCTGTGACTGTTTAACCAGGTTTTAGTATCTCATAATATACCACACCCTTCTGGTTCTATCAAATACAGAGCATGGCCTTCTTCCCATAAATATTGCGTTTTAGCGTCGATGTTAATGGTTGACCTGAGTCGCAAATGGCTTTTTGGCGTTTAGGGTTATCGAAATAGATCCACTTTTCATTGCCAGTCACAATTCACAAATTCGATGCAAAAACCCCTTTCTTTTTGCTTGGCAAGCAGCATTTCGGAGATGGTTTTACGCCTTTCGATGCCCCTTTCTTTCAGTTTATATAGTACCCATTTTCCTTCTTTGTATACCTTACCCATGGCTTTTAAACGCTTAGAAATGGCTGCTTGAGTAACATTAAAAGTTTTTGCAAGTTGATTTTATGTTTGACATGGATCTTCATCTATCAATGCTTGCAGTTCTGTATTTTCGAATTTTTTTGCTGGCCTGGACGTTCTTTATCATTCGTGTCAAAATCACCAAGTTTGAATCGTCGAAACCATTCCTTGTAAGTTGTTTCCGATAGAATAAGTTTTCTATAAGCTTCAACATTCGATGAGATTCAATTTCATTTAGTAGCAGTTTTCTTCAAATTGAAACAGAAAAGCAAAGCTTCGCGCAAATGATGCTTATTTGGTTGAAATTCAGATATTTTCTTCGCAGTAAAATGTTATGTTGTTGTCACAAACACAAACTTTTATATACTGAATATTATTGACAGATGTCAAAATTAAAAATGATACCTTGTTCAGCCATTACAGTTGACGATTGTCAAAGCTACAACTATTTATCCCTAGATGGCGGGTTTCAAGTTATAGACCTAATACTAATAATACATTAAATTTAAAAAAATGAAAAAATGTTTGTATAAAATAATTTTTTTAAATAATTATAACAGAAAACATTTGGATATTACAAATAGATATATTTAGGAAGAAATCTGATTTTTGCAGGGCTGATCATTTTATTTTTTACTTTTGTCGTAAGTCCGATTATAATAAAGACTGCTTATTGTATTCGGTTGAAGTTTTACAAATTCAACTTTCTTATTTGTAACCAAGATGATAGCTGCTCAACATGCTCTCGTCTCAACTAACCCCGGCTTACTATATTTTGACATTTTAGCCATTTCTTTAAAAAAATGTTTCCAGCATTAACATAACTGGATGTTATTAGTTTTAAAATAAAGTTTCTAAAAAAACAACCCAAATTATTATATAATGACAAGATTTAGAATTATAATATATAATCTACCACTGATTTTTTTACTTTGTATTATATAAAACTTAATGCATTATATGTTTTAAAAAATACATTTTGCAACTTACAAATGATTATTGAAATATAACAGTAATGTCTTTGCGATAATACTATATTTTCAATGTGGCCTTATCGTTTGTCATTTTAGAGCTGTGTTAAATGTATCTACCTGCCCCGTGTATCAATTAGTCTCAGTCTCTTCTATTATTTTCTTGTGATTAAGATAGATAATAAGAAATATTTTGATATCCTTACAATAAGTCGGAAAAGGAAAAGTGCAGGCCTCTGCTTATTCTTCCTTATTCTCAACATTGGCATGATAACACTAAGATTTTCATATTTTTCTTATTTTTTCAAGGCTTAGAAAGAAACGGTAAAAAATCAGGTTTTTCCCCAATTCTTCTGGTTTTTTCGAACCTTCGGAACGCTAATGTGCAGCTACTCACTTATTGTACTTCTTGCACTTCATTGAGCTTGAAAATCTTTTCTTCTATCGCCTATTTGACTACCACTTTAATTCAATAAATTGAATTAAATGAATGAAAATATTTAAGGTTTTCATTTGACTCATCCTTATACAACTATTCATTTTGTAGCATACATACCTGAACATCTCGTAAAGATCATTTATCTGTGTCTTAGATAATTGCGTAAAATAATTTTTTATAACATCTTTCGTCTGGACTCCTCTAGTTGGGTTTTTCCATTCAGGTTTGATGACGTGTCCTACGTGCGCTTGTTTTATCACATAGTCTTGGTCATCCTTCAATAAAAAGCAATTTTGAAACAATTTTTGAAAAGCGTTTAAATAAGATTAATTTTATGTTTTTAATATTTCGTAAACTAATGTCTTTTAAAATATAAGCACAAAATCGTGAATCATTGGTTTATTTAGTGCATCGTTCTTAATGCCGGCAATCGAAAATTTGACCATTAGGACTGTGACTCAAGTCCAAATCACATCGTTATTCGAATATCCGGATACTCGAGTATAATCTTCGACTACGAATAAAATTTATTTCATAGATATTATCCGGATATTCGGATACTTCGTGCCACAAATAATACGAATAGAACAATTTCTAAGTTATTTGGTATTCGGATACTCCGGAATATCCGAATATTTCGGAAGTATCCGAAGTACGAATAGATATTGACATCACTATTCGAATATCCGAATAATGATTTATCCGGATAATCGCAGCCTTATTTACCACTCACGTGCAATGTCTCGAACTTCGCTATTACATCAAATCGCACTTGACAGGGTGTGCAAAAATTAACTACAGGTGTCCAATGCATATCGAGATCATTTCCTGCTTTCCATTGGCACAATAGCCATCGTACGAATTCCTCGAAGATTGGATATCTCGGTCCTTGTCTGGTATTCGTCTTCGGATCCTATATTACACAAAAAATGAGATATCAACTTTAATATTTCACGTTTAAGACCGACATAATTTTGTTCAAATTATTAATACGAATACAGTGCGGATAATGTTGGCCTTTAAACCGCCAAATTATTTTGAAAAGTTACCGTTACTCATTATTTGTTGAAAAAATGACGCATTATCGTTACTTGTTATTCATTGATAAAAATAATTCGTTACCTTTATTATTACTCAAGAAGTAGTGAATCGTTATAATTTTCATTACTTTTTCACCGAATTTTGAGAACTTTTTTTAGGATTCACTTTTGCTCGTTTCATATATGTATTGTACATATGCAAAATAACGATAAAAGTAACGTGAGATTATATTCGTTACTGTTACCCAAAAAATATATCTGCGTTGCTGTTACCGTTATTAATGAAAAAAATATAACATATATTG
Source organism: Dinoponera quadriceps (assembly GCF_001313825.1). Lineage (NCBI taxonomy): Eukaryota > Metazoa > Arthropoda > Insecta > Hymenoptera > Formicidae > Dinoponera > Dinoponera quadriceps. Next base: position 73,783 of record NW_014554643.1, on the reverse strand, counting down.
TTATCAAATTGTTACTGAAAAAAAAAGTAACTATAACGGTAACGGTATTACTATTAACGCGTTACTACCCTTGAAACTAATTGTGGATATAGCAATTGTTTAATTCATCCAATAACGATAAAAATGCATACGTGAAATACTAAACATTTTGTTAAAAAATAAACTTTAAATTAAAGAATGATAAAGGATACTTTATGAAAAAAATAATATTATGTTGGGGAAAAAGAAATCCATTATTTTTTCGGTAGATGGCTGTAGTGATCGATATCTCGTAAAGTATCGATTAAATAATTTCAGATTTATGCTCGTTGGAAAGGTGACATTTCGCACTAAAAAAATTCTTTTGTTGTTTTTTGTTTGGTCCATTCAGTTGTGAGTTACAGGGTGTTAAAAATGGAAGTCAACAAAGAGAAAATTCGGTACATTTTACAGTTTTTCTTTGATAAAGGCGAAAATGCAAGCCAGGCGGCTGTAATTGTGAATGGTGTTTATGGTGCCGATACTGTAACAGCCAATTACGTGCAATTTTGGTTTCGTCGATTCCGTTTAGGTATTTTTGATGTTAAAGATGCACCTCGCACAGGTAGGCCCGTCGTCGAAAATGTCGATAAAATCACAGAAAGAATCGAAATTGACCAGCATGTTAGCAGTCGTAGCATCGCCCAGGAGCTAAAGATCGACCATAAAACAGTTTTAAACTATTTGCACAAAGCTGGAATCAAAAAGAAGCTCGATGTTTGGGTGCCACACCATTTAACACAAAGAAACATGATAGATCGAATTTCCATCTGCGAAGCCTTGGCCAAACGGAATGAAATCTACCCATTTCTTAAACGGATGGTGAATGGTGATTGGGAATGAGAAATGGGTCACATACGACAACATTGTGCGAAAACGATCGTGGTGAAGCAGCTCAAACGGTGGCCAAACTAGGACTAACGGCCAGGAAGGTTTTGCTGTTCATTTAGTGGGACTGGAAAGGAATCATTTATTATGAGTTGCTTCCATATGGCCAAACACTAAATTCGGATCTTTACTGTCAACAACTGGACTGTTTGAAGCTAGCGATTGACCAGAAACGGCCAGAATTGGCCAACAGGAGAGGTGTTCCATCAGGACGATGCCAGGCCACACATGTCTATAGTGACTCGCCAGAAACTCCGGGAGCTTGGTTGGGAAGTTTTGATGCATCCACCATATAGTCCGGTACCAAGCGATTACCGTGTTTTTCTTGCATTGCAAAACTTCCTTAGTGATAAGAAATTGGCATCAAGAGAAGATTATGAAAATCGATTACTAGGGTTTTTCGCCAATAGGGACCAAGACTTCTATGAGAGAGGCATTATGAAGCTTCCTTTAAAATGGCAACAAATTATAAAACAAAACGGTGCATATTTGACCCAAATCGGACAATCCGAAACATGTTAAATAAAGTCTTGAAGTTCACGTAAACATAATGGATTTCTTTTTCCCCAACCTAATATATTTTAAAAATATTTTACTTCTCGAGAAAAAAAATATTTTTTAAGATGTTTTATCATAATCTCTTAAAACAAGATGCAAGTAATTTTTGTAACTAATATTTTTTTAATATTTCTTATATAGCTTGATATTAACAAACGTGAAATATCTTATTTTCTTTGTTTTTTTCATTCTTAACACTCTGCGACCTGCCGACGATAGAGTATCATTGCATAAATTTCGACATTGCAGTCCGCCAGCAATATAATAATATAATGATATCGTGATGATAGGACATTAATATTAATGAAATATACATACATATATGATTAAGAATAAATATGTGGATAAGAATAAATGCAAAACATGTTTAACAACGTGCTAGTAACGTTATAAAAATGGTAAACGTGATGAAAAAATCTCAGTCAAACATTAGAAAGTTACGAATATAGACGATACGGTTGAAGTTGTAACGAATAGTAATGAAGTTAAAATTTATTACGTTAATTGGTAAGAGAAAAGTATGAACTTTACGATAATACAAGCCAAATTGCTGTAATTTTAATAAATCTTTTTATATAGATATGTATTTATGACCGAAAAAGTAGGGCCAATATGGGTTATAGATTCAACTTGCTTGAAATAGATAGCGCGACTTCATACGGATCGCGGATTACAAAGTGTTAAAACTGTTCTTCAGTAAAAAAAAAAATAAAGTTATTAAGTACATACCAAGTGTATGCATAAGTTTTTTCCGGTTCAACTAAGTGATGGCGCCAACGAAAAGTACGCAGCGTATTAATTTGACACATACGTCATTTTGTTCGTCTGACATTTAAAACTACAAACACACACAAGTTGAGTCCGCCAAAAACTAGCGTCTTTGTTTTATCGTTCAGTGATCATGTCGAGTTTTGTGCCTGAAAAAGAACATTTGCGGCACGCATTGCTTTTCTTATTTAATCAAAAGAAAAAGGCTGTTGAAAGTCATCGTTTGCTGGTAGAAACATATGGTGAACACGCTCCATCGATTAGAACATGTGAGACATGGTTTCGACAATTTAAAAATGGTGATTTCAATGTGAAAGACAGTGAGCGCTCTGGTAGACCACAAAAATGCGAAGACGAGCAATTGCAGGAGTTATTGGATGATGACCCAACTCAAACTCAACGGCAATTAGCAGAAGCATTACATGTATCACAAGAAATAATCAGCAGACGTTTACGAACAATGGGAAAGATCAATAAACTCGGTGAATGGGTCCCACACAATTTGAATGAACGTCAAATGGAAAATCGCAAAGTCACTTGTGAAATGCTGCTTCAACGCCACGAAAGGAAATCATTTTTGTATCGAATTGTGACGGGTGACGAAAAATGGATTTATTTTGAAAACCCGAAGCGGAAAAAATCGTGGCTTTCACCTGGCGAAGCCGGTCCATCAACACCAAGGCCAAATCGCTTCGGCAAGAAGACCATGCTCTGTGTCTGGTGGGACCAGAGCGGTATTGTGTATTATGAACTCTTGAAGCCCGGCGAAACCGTTAATACACAACGCTATCGCCAACAAATGATTAATTTAAACCACGCATTAATCGAAAGACGACCGGAATGGGCCAGAAGACATGGCAAAGTGATTTTGTTACACGACAATGCGCCGTCTCACACAGCAAAACCAGTGAAAGACACCTTGAAATCGCTTGGATGGGACATCCTTCCGCACCCGCCGTACTCCCCAGACCTGGCGCCATCTGACTATCACCTCTTCGCATCAATGGGGCACGCGCTCGCAGAGCAGCACTTCAGCAATTTCGAGGAAGTTGGAAAATGGCTCGACGAATGGTTTGCCTCAAAAGACAAGCAGTTTTTCTGGCATGGTATTCATAAATTACCTGAAAGATGGGCGAAATGTGTAGAAGCCGATGGCCAATATTTTGAATTAAAAAAAAATTAATTTCCATTGAAAATTACGTGTTTTTTTTTTACCAAAAAACCGGAAAAGACTTATGCATACACCTGGTATATTTCATTTCTAAAGTTTCAGATTTTTAAGAATTTAACTTGAACTGAACTTTCCTTGTATGTAAATAAAGCAAAAATTCTTGTTAGTCTTCCAGCTGCTTTTTAGAGAGTATGGAAGTACCTTTATACTTATATATAAAATGAATCCTAGATATTAATACTACTAACGTTACAATTAAAAAACCGGATATTAACTTCATATCCAACATATAATCTAAAAAACTTTGTCTAGTTTTTTTTTATTCTTTTCGACACGAGTACTAGGGCACCAGAGTTCCTGATAAATATATCGAATTCCTGAAATTATTAAATAAAAATCATAACCAAAAGTTACATAATTAAACGCGAGGCAAACTTTTAAGTTTCAACAACTTTTTAAAAGACGAGAACTACTCTTGCGATGAGGGTTAAAAATCTAAATCTACTTAATTTTTAATATTTATTCTCTTATATAAAATAGGTTATATAATTCATGACTATGTACTTAAATAATCTAAAATAGGCGAAGTTCTTTGATACTTTTTTACTTATCAAAAACTCTCGGAAAAAATTAGACAAGTTATTTAGAACTATTCGATCTTGATGTTACGTGTAAAATTAATTTATATTTTAATTACAATTTTAGTACTGTTAATTGTTGAAATTTTTTATAAACGTCAAAGTAATTCTACACATTTACATTTTAAAAGAAAACTAAAACTTTAATCGGAGTTATCACATTGTGAAGTCAGAATGTTAATTTGACACGTATGCTTTTCAGAAAAAAAGACTATCAATAAAACCGTTTCCCTACATCAAATGTTTTGAAAATTATGTTAGTTTGATAGTTTAAACCTTGTATATTCCAGAAAAAAATTATCTCTTCTTAACTAACGCAATGCTTTACCGCTAAAGGATGTACTTATCATATCTTAATTTTATCAAATAATCAATGAATTCTGTAGTTGTTTAATCAGTAAGTATTATAATCTTACAGCCTGTTCCACAAGAAAGTATACGGTAACATGTCGAGAATATACAACCTATTGGGAGTACAAATTAGTTCGGTCCGTTTTTTGTGGTCAAAAATGCATTTATTTCAGAACAAAATGAGTGAACAGATTAAACAAAGTATTGTTCATCGCTGGCTACTACTTTTCCCCACCTCTCAGGCAATTTTCGAATTCCATCTCGAAAAAATGTCTCGTCTTTTGAGGCGATCCAAGTTAGGAGCCAATTTTCGATTTCTGCGAAAGAAGTGATCCGGTGACCTGCCAAATCGTGCTGCATCCGTCGGAACAACCAGTAATCAGAAGAAGCAATGTCCGGCGAATACGGTGGGTGCGGTAAAATGTCCCACTTGAGCGTTTCCAAATAATTTTTTACGACTTTTGCGACATGAGGCCGAGCGTTATCATGCAGAAGAATAATTTGGCACCCAATTGCCTTGCTTGTGAATCATTCCCATGGATTTCAATCGTACGGAAACTGCTTGTTGCGTAATTCCCAATGATTCTGCAAGCTCCTCTTGCGTTTGACTCAGATCTTCTTCGAGTAATGTCTCCAATTCTTATGTGGCGGCAATGGCTAGTAGCTCGATGCCGTTTATGCTCGCTGCTTGAAGTCTTACCGTGGACTCGTCTCGTGGTCTCAAACCGCTTGTGGAATTCTTGAAATTAATAAGACTCAACAATTCCGGAGTTTGACACACCTTTATTGATATCGTAGACCCACTAGTTATCGCAACCCTGAAGCGATAGCAGAGGCGCGACGCAGAATACGGAGTTTCTGAGTCAGAGTACTATACAGAGCGATGCATTCTCTAGCACGGCTCTCGAGCCTCTCTTCTCTCTTCTAACGAGCGAACATACATATTGCGTAATATCAAACGTCAAGAGTCAATACAAATAACGTGAAATGTCATCACTTTCCATAATACGTGTCCGATAAAGCACTTACGCATTACCCGACTCGTTGGTCCTGAATACTCCTTTTCGGCACATGTTACCGACGCGAAATATACTTTAACAAATATCGCATTCTTAAGTAAAGTCCTGAACACTTTGTCTTCGAACGGAATTACGCTTTTTTTGGCTGTGCAGAGCGAGGCTTGTCTTCAACGCTGAAATCACCATTCTTGAAACGTCGAAACCATTCCCTACATGATTTATCAGTTGGAGCATTGTCACCATAAACTTCTACAAGCATTCGATGCGCTTCAGCTGCACTTTTCTTCCAATTAAAGCAGAAAACTAAAACCTCCCTCAAATACTGCTTAGTTAACACAAAATTTGACATATTCAACACAGTAAAAAACAAGGGTTTTGTATGAAACTCAAAGCGACATAAACTGAATATTATTGACAGATGTCCAACCTTTCTGAAACTATCGAAATCATCTGTCACTATGAAATAACAGCCCGAGCCATCTTTTGAAAACGGACTGAACTAATTTGTACTCCCAATAAAAAAGGACGGACTTTAGCATATTAAAGTAGATACAAAAAGATATTGCACAATTATTTAATAATGGGTCCAATCGCCTCCAATTGTCCATTATAGCTTGACACTTTCTTAGCATACTTTTGACTAATTTTTGAGCACATTCAAATGGTAAAGAGTGCCATAACTTTCTGATTCTGGTCGACAATTGCTTAAGAATAAAGATAAATTTCTCTCTTAGTTTGTGCTTTATACGAATGCTTTATAAAACAATACATTTTCAATTGGATTTGCATCTAGAGACGATGCAGGCCAATTCATTGTAATGATGCAATTTTTAGCTTTCCATTCTATGCAGAGGCGATTCCGAAGTTTGGGGTCGTTATCTTCTTGAAATTCTTAATTGTTTTTATGTTTTCCATAAAATTTCTCAGCAGATGTCAATAAACATTTCTGATAAATGGCGCATTTTTTCAGCGTTTAGGTTATCAGTAAACAAATAGAGACAACCAAAACTACGCTTACAAAAATATCCCCGAACATGGATCTTAAACAGATGCTTATCTGTCCACTGGATGATCTTATTACTTGGAACTGACCAGGCTTTTCGAATAGGTAATCATGCCCAAAAAGAAGCTTCATTCGTGAAGATAATGTTGTCCTAATCTTTATTTAAATTTTCATGAGCCCATGCCAGTCTTGTGACATGTTTTTGTGTCAGAAGAGGCTTTTTAATTGTGAAACGATATTTTACGTTCGATTCATATAAACGACGTCTTATGGTGTTTATTCCAACATTTATACCCTTTTCACGAAGATCCCGAGCTTGGGGCAATGTTAGCGTAGGGTTTCGTTCAAACAGACGTATGATCGTTTTGTCCTCTTTCGACGCACGGGTTAAGCCTCTTCCTAGCAAGTCGTCAACATTCCTTACTTCTTTGTACTGTTTCACCCACTTCTGAACGAATAACTTTAACTTTCTAACCACATTTTTTTTAAGCCTGAGCATACGTTAATTTTGGTCTTTTTGCATATAAAACTAAAAACGTTGTCACGCAATGTTTGAAATACTTTGCACTCATTTTGAAAATTTTCACTCTAATTAAACCGTAACGTCGGAATGACAACAAAACATATGCTGTGCAAATAGGTATACTTCAAGCTTTCCAGCGTCATAAAATAGATGGCGCTACGGCCAACTGTTTTGCATTAAGGCCGTATATTTTTTTGTGGAACAGACTGTATGTCAGTAAAGTACTGTAAACTTATGATTTGAGTGCGAACATGATGTGACAGACAGTGCACTGGTCTGCCACTCTAGATGTCCCGAGTTCGATTCCTGAGAAACTTGTATACGCTCGTGTCTCCTTTACACTGTCAGCCAAGCCACCAGAGCCCAAAACACCTCTCGCAAAAATATGTACCGTTCGGAATCGGCATAAAACTGTAAGTCCCATATGTTTTGTGTATGATCAGCATGCGCAATATAGGAATATGCATAAGAGGAATAAACAGGCTTAAGGTCTAACATAAAATGGAAGAAGAAACTTATGTTTATAAGAAAACATGAAAACGGTCAAGACGCATTTATAATACGATACATATTTTTATACTACTTATGGAAAAATTTACTTTTGATACACAGTTTAATCTTTTTTACATAGTTTTGCATTAATCCCCGCAATATGCTTTTCACATGTCATATTACATATCTTAGTTAAACCTATGACAAAAAATTAGAATCAATGTATTATTTTTACATTCCTAATCATTTTTATTTCTTTTTCTTAAATATCCATTTCCTAATCATTTTTATTTCTTTTTCTTAAATATTCGTCAAGTTTACAATACTTACAATTTGAAAAATAAAATTCCTGGATTAGTTGACAGGAGTAAAACATGTTCAATACATAATGAATACTTCAGAAAAAATAATTTTTTCTGAAGTATTCATGGCTAAAATGATCAAATCAATATAATTTTTAAAAGATTAGATGTAGCTAGGAAAACAAATTTCCTCAACATTCTTCCATTCGTTGACGTTCCTCTTTTACATAAAATAGAAAAATATTGTTAAAAAGCTACATATTAAAGTATATTATTTGACAAAAGGACAAGCGGAACTACCATCTTTTTGAAATGTTGAAACAGAGTTTAGTTTCGCACGGGTAAATGACTCTATTCTAGCTTAGATCGAAATAGTCATTATTCTAAAAAATCGTCGGATGATGATGTTACCCTTGCTCTGTAATGCCAAACTATGTGTGCGCCAAGATTGCTGTGAAACGTGTGTGGTAGACTATGTTCCAATTTGTCCCGGTAGGCACTAAGTAATCTTTCAAATGGATGCCGCACTATGAGGAAACTGATACTGTCGTTCAGGAATTTAGCTAATTCCTCGGCTGTATACCTAGGATATCTCTGTCTGGCCAATGAGACCGGCACAGCCTTTGAGGCTTTTAAGAATTGCGGACTATATCTGAAATGTTAATGCGATTGCAATTATTTCTACTCGATTATTTGCAACTAGCTCTAACTAGTTCAGTAATTCAATCAACATTTCTCTTTCCATATATGTAATGATATTAGTAAATGGTAGAAATAAAAAGTTTAGCAAATTTTAGGAAAAATTAGTCAATAGTTTTATCTGTAGTGTCGTTTTTCTTTTATTTCTTCTTTCTTATCCTCTTACATTTTAATAAATATGTTCCATAATTTTTAACAGAAACGAAATATACCGCACATGCTCTATTTTCTCTATTTTCTCTCTATACTCTATTTTCATTACTTTTATTTTCACTGATAAAAAAACCCAATAAGTAAATAACGATGGGACTTACCCCGCAAGTAAATTAAAGTTGTACATCCACGACGTGGAAGCCGCTTTGAATACATTGCACCATATAAGGTGATATTCTTTATTTACAAGAAACTCCCAGGCATTTGGCCTGTGAAGCGAATCGTTACCAGGACGATCGAGTCCTTCCTCGGCGCATTTCTCCGCTAGGAATTTCCGCCTAGCTATTAAACGTTGCTCTGTTTCTGCTAACGCGATTTGTTCTAATATTTTCTCTTCCGGTGTTAGATTTTCATCCTGTCGAAACGCATGAAAGGTTTTATTTGTAAAGCAAGATTAACGGAGAAAAAGCAATTTTTTCGCAATAATTATACGGGGTGAGGAAAAAGTCTCGGGCCCTTGAAAAACCTTGGAAGGAATGGGATATAGAAAAAAATGTTAAATACAAAAGTAGTAGGGTTCAAAGTAGGGAGCACTTCATGATAATTTTAACCTTAACCTAGGAGTCAAATTTAAGAATCATTTCAATGCCATCTTGGAGACTTTTAGTGGTAATTTCATATTACCTTTTAGTTTAGTTTTATATAACCAGGTAGAATAAATGATTAAAGTTTTTCTTTACAGGTAAACATGATTTATATTTACAGAGCTACATGTGTTGGTGTGTTCGTGTCGTGATAATTTTTATTTAGTTTTTGTAGAGCTTGTCTTCGCAGCCGTCGTCGTGCGACTGCATTTAGAATGAGGTACTCCGTGGTCCCGTTCTTTCGGTCCTGCTGGTCCCGTTGTACCATGCTCCGTATGGTCTGCGTTCCTCTCGTCGTCGCCGAGGATCTTTTTCCTTATATTTTGGCGACAAGTGTCGACCGACCCGAGAGTTTCTTGAGCGAGCTGTGACAGAGGAGTCTCATCCGCCGAGGTGGAGTTAGCTTCAGCGGCTGAAGTACCCAGGGCTGGAACACCACGTCCGTCTTAGCGGGTTCCGGTTCGGCAGGTAACCAGTCTAGTGGTGAGGGTGTTAATTCCCTCGATGGTAATGGTGACCTCGGCCTCGGTGAGAGACTTCTCGGCATTAGGGTGTGAAGCCGTAGTGGTTCCAGAAAGTCGGGGCCGAAGAGCTCCAGGTGTTCCTCCTTTGACCCTTCCGTTTCCTCAATTTGCTTTTATCGGCGTTTTTTCAGCGCGATCAGGGGTGTATTTTACACTACGGTTGTTGAGGCGCTTTACAGCGCTATTAGGGGCGTACACAGTACGGTTGTTCTAGGTGCTTTTGCAGCGCTAGCAGGAGCGTACTTTACAGTACGATTGTTTTCGGCGCTTTGCAGCACTAGCGCCTATTCAGCGCGTATATGCTTTTTAGCGTGAGAAGCGGGTTATCTCTATATCACGTTATTCACGTTATTCACAATACGAGAGAGGCTGTCGCTCGAAAGNTTTTTTTTGTTTCCCCCCCCCCCCCCCCCGTAATGAAGGCCGTATATGCCTCTTGGAAGCGTTTTTAGCTTTGAGCAGAGAAGAGCTCTCGCCGCGTAGCGGCGTGGCAACAAAGCTCCGTTTGGCGCGCGGTTCGAACTGTCGCCGTGTGTGTGGTTTGCCTCGCGCACCGCCTTACAAATCGACCGTTGTACGTGTCGGTTACCACAGAGTTTTAAAATGGAAACCCCTATTTTTGACTCCAGAAATGAAAAAAACGGGTATTTTATGTTCAAGTAAACAGTCATGTTACGTGATCAAATTGACCCCTAAGGGTCATTTGAAGGTCAAGTTAATTTTTAGATGAAAAATTCTTGAAAAAAGTATTTATCAACTTGATTTTTTTTAAATAGAAACCTCATCTTTAAGAAATCGACAGAGCATAAAATTTTATATAAAACTAGATGATCATGACCTGAGGTTACCTTGACCCTAAGAATCATATATGTTAGTCATAGTCATTAGTATCAAAGGTCAAATAGGTTCTATCCGAAAAAAACATCTATTTTTAACAAGAGTAATCAGCAGAATTCACATAACCGTAGGTCAAATCAACCCCTGCGAGTAATTGCGAGTTTAACTATTCTTTTTCATAATAACATTTAATTTGAAAATTATTATTTCATAGAATTATTAGAGCGCTTACGTGGCATAACAGACAGCGTACTGGTTCACTATACTAACAATCCTGGGTTCAATCTCGGTAAAAGCCAAAATATTTACGTTCGTATCTCCTCTCGGAAGGTAATGGCAAACCACCGGGAGTACCCTTGATAAGAGAATTTCTCTAAAAATCTTGCTGTTCGGAACCGGCGTTAAAAACTGTAGGTCCCATATGCCTGTGTATAATCAGTGTGCGCACCACAGGCATGTGACAGAAATCACCACGCCCGGCCACAAGCAATAGGACTAGGAAGAAGATTTCATAGAAATTGGTTAGTGGATGTGATCGATTTTGCTTAATTATAATTGAAATAAATGGCATAATTAAATCAATAATAGAATAAGTTAATGAAGATTTCTGTAATATAAAGAAAAAACAATAAAAATCACGACTTATACTAAACCAGCTATCANATATATATATATACAAAGTGGGCCATTTTAATCGACCCAGTCGAATATTTCGAAAACCAAGCCCGGGAGAGAAAAATTTTTCAGACAAAAGTTGTTTGGTTTCGAGAGGACAATAGACGGTACCATTGGTTTGACCTTGAAGAATTATTTGAAAGTCACATGAAGGTCACCTCAATTTTTTTTAATGGCATCCTCTACTTTTTATTACATATTCTTTTAGCTGACCTCGAGAGCTTTCCAAAACACTATAATGAAATGTTTCTTCATTGAGTACTTTTCGAGTTATAAAGCTCCAAATTTGCAATTTGAAAATGCATGATGTGCTTTGACGTCCTAAACGGCCTTGGCGAGCTCTTAGTTCGAGGTCCCGGATTGTAGTATGATGCGGATGTTGTTCTCTTTCGCGGTAACGATTCCGGTAAACTCACGAAGCTTCATGATAATTTAGTTCACATTCTCCGAGAACAAGGAGAATATCAACAATCTCTGAGGGGCGATAATCAGCCATGGGTATTGTTGGCAGACGTAAGCCTCTGATTGTGAATAATAAAGTTTGAC
>NW_014554643.1:40673-61062 GCF_001313825.1 Dinoponera quadriceps | reverse complement strand
TTAAGTGTCGTAGCAATCTCTCGTACTGTTTGCGATGGATTTTTGTCGACGGTATTCTTCATTACAGCTGAATCAATCTCTGCTGGACGACCAGAACAGGACGCGTCACTAACATCAAAATCTCCAGAACGGAATTTGGCAAACCATTTTTGACACACACGTTCTGTTAAAGCATCGTCCCCATACACATTACAAATCTTCTTATGAACTTCCGCAGCTCGTTTGCCTTTTTTGAAATAAAAAAGTAAAATATGGCGAAAATGGACGTTCTTTTCTTCCATATTTGCAACCGTGCAGTACGCACAATACTCTGGTATTAACCGGCGTATGTTTACAAATAGGTTAGGTGGAACGTCGCTTTTCAGCTGCGCAAGCGCGTTGTGCGATAGCGCTGTGGAAAAGAGATAGCAGAACGAGTAAACCTACTCCGATTAAAAAACCGAACGAACTTATTTGCCAACCCAATAATATAGCCGAAATATTTCTGATTTAAATTGCGATTTTTTATACCTGTGTTGTAAAACACTTTATATTACATGTGTCAAACATCCATAATTCCAAGTCTTATAATTCTGATTTTTCATTTCGATTAAAAATACTTAAATTGAATCTGAAAATTATGATCAATGGTTTGTGTACATGATCGATTTCACATCGACTACATGTTTGCACATCGTTTGCCGTAATTTTTTCGTTTTATTTTGCTTGTAAAATGTGTGTCAACTTTTTTCTATTAAATTAAATTCGTTGAGTCAAGTATATAGTAATTTTATCTCATACTAATACAATTTTATTTTACTACGAACTCCTTTATCAAATCGTAATTTCTATTACGTTATATAAATATATACCATATATGTTATATGTAATTCTATTACATTATATAAATAGCAAATAGTGTTAATAGCGTATATAAGAATACAATATTCAATAAACACCAACAAACAATAACATCAATAATTTTAAAAATATAACTATTACATAACCCGCACGTTATACTGTATTTAAATTGTTGAATGATATTGAGAAATTGTAACATTGATGTTATTGTTACGCTCGTGCAAGGAAATAAAACGAGACAACGTTAAAAAGAAAACATCTTCAACGGTATTTACTATTTACAAGGAAGCACACGTAACTCGCAGGCTCAAGCTCTCTCTTTCGTTAAAGACCATCGCGCACGTCACGACGACTCAACCGTCCCAAAGAGAATCTCTCTAACCCGTTGTTTATCCGTCAACGCTGATCATCTGTTGTTTACGACTCGTTGCCAAGAGAATCAGCTATGTTCAGGGCGCTAAAAGCGCGGGCATCAAGACACGGGCGTAACATTATGTTACTGTTGGTTGGAATTTACTAGGTAATTAAAACAATTTAATTTTATCATAATTCCGATATATTAATTTCTTAAAACCTGTTTTTGGAGCTACAAAGACTAAAAATATTTAATAAGGAATAATGAAGAATTACTCGCGATAGCATTGCAATTCTTTGTATATATCTGATTTGTATACATCGCACGACGATTCATCATTTTAGAAATTGATATAGAATTGCATAAATGTTACGTGAAAAATAGATAATAGAAAATATAATTCTTCGCAATTCTTCGTATATATTTAATTTGTATACATCGCACGACGATCCATAATTTTCGGTAGAAATTGATATAAAATTGCATAAATGTTACGTGAAAAATAAATCATAGAAAAAATAATCATGTCCGAAGCACTATAGTGTGACGTAGAAAGACTGAATACAGAAGTACCGGCTTCCGCTTATTGATTTCAACGTAGAACGCGCAGCCTTGTGTAGCGGCAAATGTGGGCCAGAAGGGTGGTGCATATCGCATATACGTTTATGTACTGCGGTGCGTCGTACATGCACGTGTTATTCCATCAATACAGATGCCAATAGATAATAGTGCATTGCTATTTATCATATTTCTTCTAATTATTATATTTATTTACTTTGTGCCATATGATATGTGTTGCATAGCAATGTTGTTACATCGAACATTAATTCCGGTTATATAATTCCTAAGTGGAAAATTTCAAAAGTGTGCTTGGAGTAAATTATTAACATTAGGTTTACGGACATTTTTTTATACTTATCTTTACGGTCACCCGTCAAATTGTCGGGTAAAGGAAACCTCGTATTTTCTTAAAAAAAAAAAAAAGATTAATTTAATTTAAAAACGATTACAATCTTTAACAGGCTTAATATAAGTTAATTAAATCTGTTAGGATTGTATAAATAATCACAAACTTATACTAACTTTTACTGTTCATACATTTATTCCGCGCACTTTTTTGCAGACATATTCTGTTGTTCGTATACATTTTCCGCAAACGTTCTTTTTACATTTAATACAAATACTCTTATTTCTATTTTTGTTACAATAGCCGATTTGACACGATTTGCGCAGTTGTGAACTGCTAACGGATGGGAGGAGAATCCTTGTCCCTATACTCTTGTATTCGCCGACAAGCTCTTCGGCCAATTGAAACATGAAATCTTTTCGGGATATTCTCGCACTGGTGCATTTCTTGTACAGTATCCAGAAATTTATAAGTTCCAAATCCAAAATATTATAAAAAATCTGAAGAGGTCACCGAAAAGACCCTGCTTTTGCACTGTATTTGCGCGCCATTTTGTCGACTACATCTGCGCCAAACTTGGTCTTATTATAAAATCTGATTGTTTCCGGGACACTTTTGCGATGACATAATGTCACAAATGTATGTTTTGTACTTAGTAATAATACTTTTACTTTTGGTTTACTCTGGTAAATAATGAGAATGCAGTTGTCTGATTTATAATGCAGTGAAGAAAACAGGGTCATTTTATCTTTGCATACTTTTGCTGGTTTCGGTAACTCTTTCTTGTTCGCCCGGATAGTCCCAACCAAAGTTGTCTTTTCTGCTAATAATTTTTTGCAAGTGGTATACTGGTAAAAAAATTATCCGTAGTTATATTTCTTCTTCGGCGTAAATACGGTTCGGCCAATTTCAAGACTACAAATTGCCCTAAAGATGTGGAAGGTCGGGTTTCGTCTTTACCCAAATACGGAAAACCATTTATATTTTATTTTGACATCGACTGCCAACCAAAATTTTATGCCAAATTTTTTAGGCTTGTTAGGCATATATTGCGTAAAGCGACATCGAGCTTTCGTCGGAAACAGTTGTTCATCAATTTAAATATTCTCATATGGTTTGTAACACGCTTGACGTTATGTATAAATTTATTCCATGTTTCGGATATTAGGGCAAACTTATCTGTACGTAAGCGCTGAGATCGTTGTATTTTTTCATCAAAACGTATGAATCTAAAAATTTCCATAAATCTGTCTCAGGGCATTGCGTCTGTAAAGAAAGGTGGGCCCCATTTCTTGGACTATAAATAACTAACTTTCATTGTTTGTGCGTCATATGCCCCCCAAGCATACAAAATTGCTATAAAAGCATATAAATTCTGCAATTGAAATTGTCCATTGCCTTTTCAAAACTCGATGTGCTTCCGCTTCGGTACAAATTTTTATGTTTTGCATTATGTTTCCGTCTATTATCAACTGGAATGCACTATTTACACAACCTAACATAATATTCTGTTTCGCATAGCCAATTGGTCCTACGACGTCTTTGAATATTGTATAGGTAGATGGTCTGCCACTGGATCTGCCTATTTCCAATTTTTGCCACACGGTACCGTCAGCCGCAACTTCTGTTTCACTTGCATTTTGGGATGTGCCAGGAACGTTCGTCTCAGTATCGGACTCTGAATCTGAGATAATACGTATCCTTTTCCTCCCACAATATATATAAAGTCTATTAAAAAGTAATCCATTATTTTTGTATCAAATTGGAGGCTTTATTTAACATAGTTACAATGATCCGATTTAGGTCAAATATGCACCGTTTTGTTCGATAACTTGTAGCCATTTCGAAGGTAATTTCATTATGCCTCTCTCATAGAAACCCTCGTCCCTATTGGCAAAAAACTGGGAAAGTCGATTTTCACAAGCTTCTCTTGAGGCGAATTTTTCATCAGCAAAAAAATTCGCCATAGACAGGAACAGGTGGTAATCATTTGGTGCCAGGTCCGGACTATAAGGTGGATGCAAAAGAACCTTCCAACCAAGCTCCCGGAGCTTCTGGCGAGTCACTATCGATGAGTGTGGCCTGGCGTTATCCTGATGGAACACAATTCCTCTCCTATTGGCCAAAGCTGGCCGCTTCTGGGCGATTGCTTCCTTCAGACGGTCCAATTGTTGACAGTACAGGTCCGAATTAAGAGTTTGGCCGTAGGAGAGCAGCTCATAGTAGATAATTCCCTGCCAATCCCACCAAATACACAGCAAAATCTTCCTGACCGTCAACCCTGGCTTGGCCACCGTTTGCGCCGGCTTATCGCGATTCGACCACGATCGTTTTCGCTTGACGTTGTTGTAATTGACCCACTTTTCATCACCAGTAACCATCCGCTTCAGAAATGGATCGATTTTGTTGCGATTCAGCAGCGATTCGCAAATGGAAATTCGATCCATGAAGTTTTTTTGCGTTAACTCGTGTAGCACCCACACATCGAGCTTTTTTTTTTGAATCCAGCCTCATTTAAATGGTTCCAAACGGTTTTTTGTGCAATGTTTAGCTCCTTGGCAATCGAAACGGTGCTTACATGACGGTCGGACTCGACGATTTCCATTATTTTATCAACATTTCGACAATTGGCCTCCCGGAGCGTGGTGCATCTTTGACATCAAAATTACCGGAACTGAATCGGCGAAACCAAAATTGCGCGTGATTGGCTCTTACAGTATCAGGACCATAAACACTATTCACATTTTTAGCCGCCTGGCTTGCGTTTTCGCCTTTATCGAAGAAAAACTGTAAAATATGGCGTATTTTCTTTTTGCTGGTGTCCATCTTTGACTCGCGCTCAAACAATACTGAGTCAAGCAATTACAAAATTGTCTGAGAAGTTTTTTTAGTACGAAATCTTATCTTTCTAACGCCATCTGGCGTAATCCGATCAGACTTATACAACGCGAGATACAGATTAGTAAAGCCCTCTATTGGAAAAATAATGGATTACTTTTTACTAGACCTAATATTTTGCAAATTTTCTTCATTACTACTATTTGAAGATTCTTCAATATCTTCACCTTCAGATTTAGCGATTTCGAGCTCTTCGGAGCTTGTACCTGAACAATCTTCGCTGATACCAACTATTCTCTCTAACAATTCAGTATCTCTTCTTGAATTACTCATGATGTCTAAAGAAGGGTGATTTGTCAGAATAAAGTAAAACTAGTACTTTCCTCTAATTCTATAATGATATTGCTAATATTCACAATAATCTAATACTTTCTTCTCGATCGTCTCTACTCGTACTAACTGAAACTTTTTCTAAAACGTCTTGACATTTTGCAACTCAACGACTGCAGATCGTTCCTTTGTCTTGGACCTAACGCTTTGTGTTTACGCTTTAGGCGCATACGATTGATAGATAAGCACACGTGACAAATCCCTTGTTTTGCCGAACCGTGGCGCGTTGTTATTGCATTTAAAGCCATTGAAAGATATCTCCGTTGAATTATGATTTTTATTTAGTATCTACGTTTTAACTACTTTTACATTTGTCACCAGAAAAATAATTTCGTGAAAAGAAAACGGTTTATTACGATTAACTATGAAACTAGCTTACCCGTCATTTTGACGGGTATCCGTAGAGATAGGTATACATCATACAGAATTCTGAAATTGCAAGGCTGAGAGGGAAATAAATTTGGTTATATATTCGTCTCATTACACCAATAATTGTCAGTATAAATTGAAAAATATTAATAGAAAATGTTTTTGTAATTTTGCTCATGAAGTCCGAAATCCGTCAAAATGACGAGTCCCATAAACCTAGTGTTAAAGCACCATTATATTATAATAGATAAAATAGATAAAAATGGTCGTTTAGTGCATGTAACGAGAATACAAGTTCTTTTTAAAATATGTTTGTGACGTTTGTCATTGTTTGCTTTGATATCGCAGTTATAATAGGTGTACATTTTTCTTTATTCGTTAAGTTAATTTCGATCCCTCGTAGCCATCTATTATTTTTCATTTTGCATATAATTAATGTCTATTTGAATAAAAATGTCTCTTAATTTTAGTCCTACCGATGATGTTAATTTTGATTCTTGATTAATGTTTATTAACTACCGCATTTCTCTCTTCGACAAATCTGAATCTACATTAGAGTTCTTTTTTCCATCATACCGCCAGTAGTTTCGTTAATTAAAATGATTTTGAATAATTTCTAAAACAATTTTGTCCTTCGCTATGCAATTTTTCAACTGAGTTCCGCGAGTCCCTCTTTTTCTAATTAATATTTTTCAATATGCAATTCTGCTGATTTATTCAGAGTGATCTTGACTTTATAGTAAATAGACGGAACATCACAAAAGAGTAAGTAAAGACCGTAATAACTGAATATGATAATTGAATATTCCGACATATAGAAACCTTGAAAGAAGTTTTTTCAGCATCACGTATTATCCGAACTAGATGATTCCCATGATTCTTCGGAAAATAATTTTCTTTTATATATCATAATTTTCATTCGACTCTCATATCTATTTATTTTTTCCTTCCAACTTTTGACAAGTTACTTATCGCGTATTGTTATGGTAGATATTTCTTGGACAAATTTGAATTGCTTATTTTTTGCCTAGAATTAATTTAAATTGTTTATTTATTTCCTAGAAGTAATATGCCATATTGAAAATGAAGTGATATTTTCTAGCCTACGTAAGAATATGTAATAAAAAATAGAGGATGCCATTAAAAAAAATTGAGGTGACCTTCATGTGACTTTCAAATAATTCTTCAAGGTCAAACCAATGGTACCGTCTTATGGTCCCCTCGAAACCAAACAACTTTTGTCTGAAAAATTTTTCTCTCCCGGGCTTGGTTTTCGAAATATTCGACTGGGTCGATTAAAATGGCCCACCTTGTATTTGTAATTACCCAAAAAATATTTTAAGATATCGAAGACACAATTATTCGTGATGATAGAAATAGTCGTGAAACGATTGCTGTCATTAAGAATATATTCTGTCTTTTGGGTTGTTAAATGAGCCATATAGGGCGGGCACCTACTCACGTATACCGCATTGCGCCTGGAAGTGTGCCAATTTATGATTGTTGCGCTTTACGTAAGGCAAACATTTTCAGCCTTGGTAAAATCCATGTTATCTCCGGATAAATTTTTTTTTCCATTTCATCACGTGAATTTCACCGGAAGTATATCGTGTGCTTGTACGTACATATGTGTTCTCCCAATTTCGTTTTCATAAAATATGTACGATTGAAATTTTTTACGTAAGAGATAATTCGAAAATGAAATGAAGTAAATCATTAGAGAACCATTGAAAATTAAAAACACGTATTAATCGATATTTACGAATTCTTTCTGCTTTAGTCGACAAGACTAATTTTAATTGCTTTCTGCATTAATCGGTAACACCTTTCACTTCCGGTCAAACGTCATATCTAGATATTTTTTTTTTCAGTTCCGGTCAAAATTATATCTAGATATTTGTGTATCGTGATTGTGAACGACATCAGTTATACTTAATATTAGATAATAACTAGTTAATCAGTTAAAAGTTAAATTAAAAAGTTTGTGACTTTTAAATTAACTTGGTTAATTAAAAAATTGGTTAGTTTTGAACTTGAACTAATTATTTTTTATTTTAACTTATTAATTTTTTCTATTATGTAAGTTAAAATATTTCATCAGTGGTTGCTTTCCAATAAAGAACAAAGAGAAACACAAAGTTGTTTCGTAGATCACATATTATTTTAAAATAATTTTACAAGGGTGATTTGATAAGTAACTTGGTTCGCATACTAATAGAAGGCACCAAGCAACATCTGTGTATATGTGATCATAAAGTGCCCTTTCTATAGATGAATATTCTATGGCGACACATCATTCTGACAGTAATTTGTTGTTTGACAGTTGTTTAAACAGAAGTGTTTTGAGTGACAGTGGAAAATGGACAAAATTGGAATTCGTAATGTGATTTAATTCTTTTTTCTGGAAGGAAAAACACCGAAAGATATTCATGAGAAAGTTTATTTTACATTGTATGACTCATGCCCTTCCTATAAAACCGTTCGACTTTGGGTAAATAAATGAATGAATTCAAGCGTGGCAGAACAAACATTGAAGATGCATGTCCTGTAGTCTCGAAATCAGCTGTAACGCCGGAAATCATCGATAAAATTCATGATATAGTTTTAGCCAATAGACAAGTAAAAGTGCACGAGTTAGCAGAGGCCACAGGCATTTCAACTGTGCGGGTTTACTTCATTTTGCATAATGAACTATACATGAAAAAACTTAGCGCAAGATGGGTATTGCGTTGGCTCACACCAGAGCGCACCAGAAACGAATTCGCATGTGAACATCAGCCGACTGTTTGCAAGTATTTAAGAAGAATCCAGCGGATTTTTGCAGCGTTTTGTAATCATGGACGAAACTTGGATTCACCGCTATATCCCGGAAACGAAACAACAATCGAAACAGTGGACCGCACGGAGCGAACTCAAAAAGGCGAAATGCGTTCTATCCGCTGGAAAGATGATGGCGTCAGTTTTTTGGGATGCGAAAAAAATTCTCTTCATTGACTACTTCGAGAAGGGGAAAACCATTACTGGAGAATACTATGCATCACTTTTGGACCAATTAACACGTTCATTGTCAAGCTGAAAATTGGAATTTCGTGGTGGTCAAATTTTTTTAATTTTTTATTTAGTTTTTATTGTGCTCAAAATAAGTTAATATATTATTTATATGCTTTTATTATTATGTACATAGGATTTATGTACTCTAAATATCTATTACGCGATAACGCGTGACTGGCCGTTTGGTGAGAATTACCATCTATTCCCAAAACTCAAGACTTTTCTGACTGGATAAAAATTTGGGTCAAATGAAGAGGTCATAAACGAGTATTTTGAGGGCCTTGAAGAAATCTACTTCTGCGAAGGAATTGCAAACTTGGAGAAACGTTGGGGCAAGTGCGTTAAACTTCGAGGGGACTATGTCGAAAAAGAAACTACGTTACAAAATTCAAATTTAAATTGTTATCTTTAATATCAAACCAAGTTACTCATCACCACCCTCATAATATGTTATCTATGTTTAATATAAATGGCTTAATTTATGATAACTTAAGAAGAAAAATGACTCATCATTTTGAAGTGATACTTTTATTAAACTTTAATAAGTATTTCTAAATTGTTGTAATGTTCAGTGTATCAGTCAATTAAAAATAAAACTTGTATGCAGATAGAGAGGGCAGGTCAAACTGAAAAGTTCTCTATCATTTTGTAATTTCACAATAATTATTGAGGAATTTATTAAACAATATTAGTGCTCGTATGCATATGATATGGTGGGATGACCCTGGCAGACAAAATTTCATTTAACCTTTGCACTCGAGCGGCGCCGATACGGCGCCCGGCCGATTTGAAACGTCAACTCGAGCGGCGCTGCTACGGCGCCCGTATTGTTTTCTGCGAAAATCGCTCAAATGGTGGCGTAAGCTTTTTTTGTGGGAGCATGGAAACTTGCCTAATCAATTCCTACATTCTTTATAAACTAGAAAAGAACAAAAAAGGGGAAAAGCCACTCACCCATTTGCGATTTCTAAAAACACTTGTCGAGCAATTGAGAGGATCATATCGCCAGCATCGTGAGCAAGCGTCGACGTCGCATATCGATGAAACCCGACTAAATGGGAAGCTTCACATAGTACTAAAAAGGCCAAAAGAGGGCCGGAAGGTTTGCTTTGACCGTAACACGCCTGGCGGTAGACGGGAAGTAACATATTATTGTGATACGTGTTCAGATAAACCTAGGATGCATCTTGGGCATTGTTTTACGAAATATCACACGAAAACTAATTACAGAGTGTAATATTTATCAAATTTTGTTGTATTCAATATAAAAATTAATGAATTGGTGAAATTTTATTATTTGTATAGGTTTGTTTAAGTATAAATGATTTTAAAGTACTTGTAAAATGCTTTCCTAATTTAGCCGAAATCGTCTCGAGTTGCTGGTTCGCGCGAGCGAAAAAGGCCTCGAGTGCAAAGGGTTAAGATATCGCAAATTTGTTGATGATTTGCTGATAACAGGCAGTATATGATGCTAATTGTACATTTCTACTATCCACTATTACTATTCACCATTCAAAGATCATTAATATAGATTATTAATACAAATTCGAACCGAGATCTTGAATAAAATATTGTTTATAGAGATCGTCCTATCGTTTCCCGCATATTCTCAGCACAATGTCTACAATTTGGTCATAAGGCGTTTTAAAGACTTAAAGATATCTTATGACCCGATTTTAAACATTGTGTTGTATGGGCTCATTTAATAATAATGTCTAATTTCTTAAGAGGATGTCGAAGTGCCAAAATTCACCAGGATTTCTTAGGCAAACTATTCTTAGCCGTTTCCGGCTACATACACTGAACAAAAGACTGGTAATACTTACTAAATGCATTTAATTAAAGATTTCAACAGAATATTTTGTAACTGTTAAAAAATTTGGTACTATTAGGTGGTAAACTTAGTTCCTGCGGTTTTTTGTTTAAAAAACTCATTTATTTCGATATCAAAAGCAAAAAATACATTAATCGAAGTATTTTCCCTCGCTAGCTATACATTTTTCCTATCTTTCGGGCAACGCGTAGATTCCGCGACGATAGAACGATTGGTCTTTTGATGCAATCCATTCGTCGATCCATTTTCGCACATCCTCGTAATTTCTGAAGTGTGTATCCACCAAGCCGTGCTGCATCGACCGGAACAAGTAATAGTCCGAAGGAGCTAAGTCTGGTGAATACGCTGGGTGCGGGAGAACTTCCCACTCGAGCTGCATCAGTGTTTCTTTGACGGCTTTGGCAACGTGTGGTCGAGAGTTGTCGTGCAAAAGCATGACTTTACGTCGATTGCTAGCTACTGCTGGCCTTTTTTCCAACAATGCTTCATTCAGACGGTTTAATTGTGATTAATATCGATCCCCCATGATACTTTCGTTCGGTCTCAATAGCTCATAATAAACGACGCCCTGCATATCCCACTAAACGCAAAGCATTGCTTTGTGGCCATGAATATTTCTCTTTGGTGTGGATGTCGATGGTTGGCCAGGGTCTACCCATGATTTTCTTCGTTTAGGATTATCGAAGTATATCCATTTTTCATCGCCAGTCACTATGCGCCACAAAAAACTCTTCTTTTTCTGCCTGGCGAGCAGAGAAATAGAGATGTTTAAGCGATTCGCAATGGCATTTGCGGTTAATTCGTGTGGTACCCATTTTCCCTCCTTTTGAATTTTTCCCATTGCATGTAGACGTTTGGAAACAGCCATCGGAGTAACATTTAATGCTGCAGACAATTCTTGGAGCGTTTGAGTAGAGTTTTCGTCCAATAATGCCTGCAAATCGGTGTCTTCAAACTTTTTCGGTTGGCCTGAGCGTTCTTTATAATTGACATCAAAATCACCAATCTTAAATCCCTGAAACCATACTTGGCATGTTCTTTCCGATGGAGCATAATTGCCATAAACTTCGAAAAGCAATTTATGAGCTGCAGCTGCAGTTTTTCTCAAGTCAAAGTAATGAAGCAGCACATGTCGAATAAACAACTTATCGCGTTCCATATTTAATCAAAAGAAAAAATAGCACTGCTCGCTTAAATGAATCTCTTCGCACTGAATTTTATTGACAAATGTCTAACCTCTAAAATGCAGCCAGTTTCAGATGTCAAAATAAATTACACCTACAACTAACGTCATCTAACTGTGAGCCGCAGGAATTAAGTTTACCACCTAATAATTTATGAGGGTGGATCAAATATAAACGAGCCTTTTTAAATTACGCGCCCGTCGGCGACGTGAAGGGTCTGCAACGTTTTGGACAGTGGAGGGAGGCAATAATAACGTTGGCGCGCCACGTGCTTTTTACTCTCAGCAGCAATCACAATGAGCGAGAAAGAGGTACACCCCGGCAGATGCACAACGTGTTATTAAGTTTCTCGTCAACGACAATGTAAATGCTGCTGAAATTCGGCGCTGTTTACTCTCACAGTTCGGGGAAAGAACCCTTTCATGGGCTCGGGTGAAGCAGTGGTGTAACGAATTTAAAAAAAGACGGGAGCGTGTTGAAAACATTGTCCACCCGCGCCGTCCCTGCACCAGCATCACAGCGCAAAACACCGAGGTTGTTCGAGAACTCATCGAAGGCGACGAGCACCTAGCTGTTTTTGAAATCTCTCAGGAACTTTAGATCAGCTATGGAAGTTTGCAATCAATCATTTGCAATGAGTTGGGATTTCGAAAAGTGTCGGCTCGTTGGGTTCCAAAGTTGCTGAATGCAGAACAGAAAGTCGTGCGGTTTGAAATTTCTCGGAGGCTCCTAACGAGGTACAAGAAAGATGACGCTTTTTTGGAAAAAATCGTCACGTGCAATGAGATTTTGGTCCATTATTACACCCATGAATCAAAGAGAGCCAGTATAGAGTGACGGAAGACTGGCGAGGGTATACCGGTGAAAGCGAAGAAGGTTGTCTGCAGGGAAAGTTTTGGCCACAGTGTTCTGGGACTGTAATGGCGTTCTGCTGGTCGATTTTTTTCAAGAACATCGGACCATTAATGCTGCCTATTATTGTGATCTTCTCAGCCAAGTTCGAGCTATCTATCGATCAAAAAAGCGCGGCATTCCGATCAGAAGTGTGTTGCTTCTCCATGACAACGCCAAACCTCACACCGTAGCAGTAACACAACAAAAATTGGTCGATATGCACTGGGCTGTCCTAGAAGAAGGCTGTCCTCGACCCTACAGCCCAGACCTGTCACCATGCGACTTCCATATGTTTGGGCCACTCATGGAAGCCCTTGGTGGACGCTTCACAACGAACGAGGAGGTGCAGCAGTTCGTGTGCAATTGGTTTGATACACGTCCGCAAACTTTTTATAATACCTGGATTAAATATTACCAGACCGTTGGAGGAAGTATATAAATAAGNACCTGTCACCATGCGACTTCCATATGTTTGGGCCACTCATGGAAGCCCTTGGTGGACGCTTCACAACGAACGAGGAGGTGCAGCAGTTCGTGTGCAATTGGTTTGATACACGTCCGCAAACTTTTTATAATACCTGGATTAAATATTACCAGACCGTTGGAGGAAGTATATAGATAAGATGGGGGACTAAGTAGAAAAATAAGAAAAATGTAAATTAGAATTGATTTTGAAAAATATATGGTTTTTTTGCAAAAGGTTCGTTTATATTTGATTCACCCTCATAGATAATTTATTATTTATAATAAATATGCAATGTTACAAAATAATCGGTTATTTCATTTTTGTAAAATTAATTTCTAAAAATAGGCTTTTTCTAGAATGTTATTGGTCTGACCTTTTAAGAATTGTAGTTCACTTCGTTAGTTTTTATTTCAATATAGCGTCTATAGCTGTCAAAAGATAATATTTGCTTTATACAAATTCTGCGAATAAAGGAAAACTCGGAATACAAACAGCGCTATAATATATTATTCAACTATTAGAATTAGCTTAGAAACCTAATTTAAAAAAAGTTTGCCTGAAAATCTAGTGTTAACGTGTATGAAATTATCGGGATAGTAGACTGAAAAAGAGTATTATATAATTTTGAAATTTTCTATTAAAAGCGCTACTCTGTTCTGTTTTAATATGTGAATACATCAATGCATTGTTCATACGAACGTAACAGCAAGAAATTTAGTTGGATAAAAACTGACTATCAATTGTTTTCGTTCTCTGTTTCTCGTGCACAAGCATGTTTAACGAGATCAATAACATCGTAACGTAATATTATCTATGATTTTATTATTGATTCTCCTGTTGGAGTTCTGTAGTCGCTCCAACGTCCCTTTAATAATTATTGCGAAATTCGCAAAATAGTAGAAAATTTTTGTTCAGTTTAATCCGCTTTATCTGCACACAAGTTTCCCCATTCTCAGACATCCAATGTAATCTATTACAACTATAGTATATAAATTATTATATAAGAAAATATATTTTCTTATAAAAGAATATCTTTCCATTATTTAACATAAAACATTTAATCTACGCACTCGCATGCACGCAAACGCGCACATACACACACAGACACACACACACACACAGGATATATTATTTTAAATAATGACTTTAAATATCTTTTGAACAATGATATTTTACTTTTTATTTTAATACTCTTCAATACAAGATATGAAATGCATAAAGTATTCAGTTTTCGACATCACCTTAACATTTTTGGACATAAAATGACCGGTGGAATTAACCGCTGTAAGCACACATAGAGAAACCTTAAAAAAATTAATTCATATATTTTACAAATACATTGATGTACCAATATGCAATGATTAATATCAGTAATAGATTACTCTCATATTATTATGTTGAAATATGTTAAGATAATATTATCGAAAAGTGAATGCTTTATAAGATATTTTATATCTTGTATTGAAAAATATCACAATAAACAATAAAATACCTCGAAAAATATTCATTTTTCGATTAACTTATCTTAGTATTTTTATACACAGAATGAGCAGAGGAATCGATTTGTTAAAAAAACTATATGATTCCATTGAAAAAAAATTAAATTGATCTTTATTTGACCTTAACGCCTCCTACGGTCAAACTGATCAGTAAATAGATTCTTTAAACTCTCCAATTTTTATATAAAACCTTTTTACTTTTAAATGGATTGTTCAAGAATTTGAGGTTGTCATTTAAAATGGGACATCTTGCATACATATTAGTAGTAGAAAGTTCTTAGTTTTAAGTTTTGCATCGATCAGAGTAACATTTGAAATCAAAATATTTTCCTGCCTTTTTGTAATTTTGAATTGTTGACATTAATGTGACATGGCGGAGCAAGCGACATACTTTAAAAGTCAGTATTGTTCATGATAACTACAATCAAAGAGCATATTTGATATTCCATCCACCTAGCATTTCATCTCAAGGAAATTGCTGCTGAAGCTGCCAAAATGATTTGTACTGCATATGGTGATAATGCTGTAAGTCATGCAATATGTAAAA
Organism: Dinoponera quadriceps; assembly: GCF_001313825.1. Lineage (NCBI taxonomy): Eukaryota > Metazoa > Arthropoda > Insecta > Hymenoptera > Formicidae > Dinoponera > Dinoponera quadriceps. The sequence continues at coordinate 45,888 of NW_014554643.1, read as the reverse complement.
ATTGATACAAAAAATTTCGCAACAGAAATTTAGATCTGAAAGATCAACCATGTTCTGGACGAACCGTCAAGTTTGAATTGGACCAACTGCAAGCATTGTTAATCAAAACGCAGTGCAAACTCAAAAAGAATTTGCGTAATAGTTGGAAGTCAGCCAAAAAACATTTCCGATCGTTTACATCAAATGGGTTTGCATCATGGGAAAAATTCAGAAGGAAGAAAAATAGATGTTGTATGAATTAACTGAGAATAAAACGCGCTGGTATAACACCGCACTGTCTTTGCTAAGTTAGTTCAAACAAACGGATTTTTTTATACCAAATCATTATGGATGATGAAAAATGGATCCTATATAATAACTCTAAACGCAGAAAATCCTAGATAGGTTCTGGCTAACTGGCGAAATCCATTACAAAGCCCCATTCACGCCAAGGTTTTGCTCTGTATGTAGTAGAACTGAAAATGTGTATTATATTATTAGCTGCTGAAATGAGTGAAACAGTCACGGCGGACCGCTGCTATTGGATTGGAAAGAAAGTGTATTTTTAGTTCAAAATTGGAGGAAGTTTATTTCTATTTAAAAACAATTTCATCAGTAATGTAAGTGCCGTTGTTTTCTATAATCTTTTGCCATCTTTTGAGCAGCTGCATAATTCCTCGCACGTAAAACTTGAGCGTTTTCTTAGCGAGGAAGTGGCTGAAAGTGGTTTTTACAGTCCTTCAATAAAGTGAATGTTTTACCATTAAGGAAGTTTTGCAAAGATCGGAATAAGTACTAATTCGAAGGAGCAATCATCATCATTATCATTAGCGCTATAACCTGGGATGGGATGAGTCTCGACTCGCTCCAGCGGTCCTTGTTCTTTTGCTTCTAATTGGATATTGGATATTTGCAATCTACACATATCTCCGACAATACCAGTGCATTTTCGGTTTGCCCTTTTTTTCTGTTGCTCTCTGGTTTCTATGGTTTTAGGTCTCGCTTAATCAGTTCATCATCAGATCTTCTATAGATATGTCCAATGTACCTCAACCTCGCAAGAGTGATATATTTAACGACGTTTAGGTCCTTATATATTTCATAGAGTTTCTCATTGTACCTCTTTTTCCATTCACCCCCCTCCTCACATACAAGGCCGCAGATATTTTTTAAGATTTGAGAGAAAAATCTTCTCGGGGCACTTCTTAGATTTCTTTCATCCGTCTATGTGAGTGTCCAACATTCTGATCCGTACCTGAGGACTGGTCTAATTAATGTCTTAAAAATATTGACATCTGATAGGACTTGATCTGGTAGCACAATATCCAGGTCATCGGCATAGCCCAAGATCTAAATAGACTTATTGCGTATGGTATTGAATATGGCCATCATTTACTACACTCGCCAATCTTACCATTTTTTCAAAGGTTATATCGATGCAGGATAAGCCATCTCTCTGCTTGAGGTCTCTTGTGATCTCAAATTCTCGTGAGGTGTCTCCCTCCACTTTCACTCTTTCTCGGACGCAATATATTATCATCCTAGTCATTCTTATCAGTTCTTTTGGTATTCCAAATTCTGTCATTGTTGCATAAAGTTCATCTCTCTTAATAGAATCGTACACTGCCTTGAAATCAACGAAGAGATGAAAGGTGGAGATGTCGTACATTTTTTTTCTAGCTATCGTCGTTTTTTTTAATTATTTTTAGAATTTATCTTATCATGAAAATGTGCTTGATTAATTATACAGGGTTTTTCAACAAGAGTGTTCGAAACTAAAGTTAAATAAAACACACAATTATCATTGGAATCAAATTAATTTTTTTTTATTTGTAAAGTAGGAAGTAGTAAGTTTATGTGTGCACAAGGATATCGGACAAATGACCGCCTCGTAATTTTTTGCAGACCACGATTCTTTTGTCAAAATTTTTAATCACATGTTCACACATTGTGGGCTCTATCTCACCGATGACACGACAAATTTCATCTTTCAATTCCGGAATCGTTGTGGGATTATTCTTATAGACCTGCTCTTTAACGTAGCCCCAAAGAAAATAATCCAGGGGCGTCAAATCACATGATCTGGGTGGCCAATTGACATCACTGTTTCTGGAAATTATGCGCTGCGGAAAGGTCTGATTCAGTAAATCCAATGTTTCTCGGGCTGTATGGCACGTAGCTCCGTCCTGTTGAACTTTATATGCTTTTAAAGACAAATCTTTTTGCAAAATACGCCATAATGATGTTTTAGAGATACCCAATTGTTGAGAACGGCGTGGAATCGATGTGTTTGGGTCATCGACAACACTCTTACTGACAGCATCAATATTCTCCTGTGATCTGGCTGGACGACAGCGTGTTGTTGTTTTTACGTCTTCTACTGATCCAGTGGATTCAAATTTGGCAATAATTCGACCAATATGTTGCTCAGATGGACGATGTTGTGGAGTGTAAAATTTATGCAATTTACGAAATACATTTTTATTTGATCGTCCATTTTCATAATACAATTGAACAATCTGAATGCGTTGCTGTAATGTGTATCTTTCCATGGTTAAAAACTTACTACTTTCTACTTGTCAGCTGTCTAGTTTGTTTGTCGCTGTCAATGAAATACATGTGAAAACTAACCTCACTTTTTCGAACACTTTTGTTGAAAAACCTTGTAGATTTATCTCTCATGAAGCCACACTGATACTTACTAATGATCATCTCGAGATATGGATGGATCCTGTCACATATTATGTTTGCTAAAATCTTGTAGCCTGCGCTTAGTAGCGCTATACTCTTGTAATTCTCGCAATGGGTATCTCCCTTTGTGTATAATGGATGCACAAGTCAGCTATAAAAATATGTAACGAAAACTAAGGAGTTTCATTTAAGATTTTTATATTGATCATAAGAACGCTTTTCAAGATCATTCTAAGGCCAAACAATTATCAATATCGAATGATAGCTTTTTTTAAACCCTACAACTATTGCTGCAAACATTTTTTTTAAATAATTAGTCGTTTCGGGACTTTTAGCAGACCTTGTATACAGCAATTTCTCTTTCCCTCGGCATCCTTTCATGTGTCTATATATCCGAGATTAATTCATGCATAGAGGAGAATATGTGTTTTCCTCCAAACTTAATTAGCTCAGTCGGAATTCCATCACATCCCTTTATTATTCCTTAGCTTACCTATCACTTTTACAATTTCTTTGTAGGACGGCGGGTCTTGAGTTTCTACAAGACCAACCCGGTAGGACGCCTGTGTTCTCGGAGGTAGGTTTTCCGAGTTCCGATTTCCTGTCTCATTTAATCCCTAGGCTACTGTGGACACCTATAGGCGTTTAGAAATTTTTCGTTTGTGATACTGAGAGCGCCTATAGGCGCTCGACGCAGTTTGGCTTTCTGACACGGAGGGCGCCTAAAGGAGTCCTGAAAATTTTATCGATATTTATTCTGATAGATCTTATCTCAGTTAGACGAGAGTGAATGCTAATTTTGCTGGTACATATTTCGTTAGTCACCTGCTATTTAAATATTTAATATTAGCGAAATATTAAAAGAAGGGAAGTTAGAGGGAGTGGAAGCACGCGCTCCGTTGTTCGCATCGTCCGGAGCAGACAATAAACGAATTCTGAAGACATCACTTCGTACTGTGGTAATTATTCTCACCTCATCGAGTCGTTCCATATCGCTTCTCATTCCACAATTTAAATTTTAATTTTACAGTAATTTTTTTTGTTTCATCCCTAGAGTGAAACATTGGAATAAGAAAATGAACAGAAAAACATGCAAACATGATACACCAGATAATTCTAATTTTTAAGAAACAAGTGATTTTTAAATGCCTGTTCCTTTTTACAAATGTAAATTGAAAAAACGTTGCCTTTCATTCTCTTCATAGGAATCAGAAGATAATAGCACCAAAGCAAACAAAACGTAAAACCACATTTTCCGGACACAGATTTTCAACCTACAATTTACAAATTTGATGATTAGAATAGTGAAATCAAAACAAATATAACTAGGAAATCATCTATTCTCGAAACATTTCAAATTTTCTTTTCGGAAGAGCTCATAGAATTCATTGTCTAGCAAAGTAACAAATCTTTCAAAAATAGTACAAGAGGCGATATAAATATTGGGAATACAAATTAGTTCAGTCCGTTTTCAAAAGATGACTCTGGCTGTTATGAATGTTTCATAGTGACAACTGATTTCGGTAGTTTCAGGGAGGTTAGACATCTGTCAATAATATTCAGTTTATATCGCTTTGAGTTTCATACAAAACCCCTGTTTTTTACTGTGTTGAATATGTCAAATTTTGTGTTAACTAAGCAGCATTTGCGGGAGGTTTTAGTTTTCTGCTTTAATTGGAAGAAAAGTGCAGCTAAAGCGCATCGAATGTTTGTAGAAGTTTATGGTGACAATGCCCCAACTGATAAATCATGTAGGGAATGGTTTCGACGTTTCAAGAATGGTGATTTCAGCGTTGAAGGCAAGCCTTGCTCTGGACAGCCAAAAAAAGGGTGTTGTATACTATGAGCTACTACAACCTGGCAATTCCATTACGGGCCATTGGTATAGGCTACAATTGATTCGTTTGAGCCGTGCATTACGAGAGAAACGGCCGGAATACGAGCAAAGACATGACCAAGTTATTCTTCTGCATGATAACGCTCATATCACAAAAGTCATAAAAAATTATTTGGAAACGCTCAAGTGGGATATTTTACCGCACCCGCCGTATTCGCCGGACATTGCTCTTTTTGATTACTGGTCGTTCCGACGGATCGAGCACGATTTGGCAGGTCACCGGTTCACTTCTTTCGCAGAAATCGAAAATTGGCTCATAACTTGGATCACCTCAAAAGACGAGACATTTTTTCGACATGGAATTCGAAAGTTGCCTGAGAGGTGGGAAAAAATAGTAGCCATCGATGGACAATACTTTGATTAATCTATTCACTCATTTTGTTCTGAAATAAATGCATTTTTGACCACAAAAAACGGGCCAAACTAATTTGTACTCCCAATAGTTCTAATGCAACTACTGTTCCCGAAACGTATAATTTTTTGGCCGTTACCATGCTAATGGTGCGAATACATAAAATATCTATTAGGTGTACAACTTTGCTTTCGCCGTTTTTTTTTAATTTGAGGCTTTATTGTAAAAAAATGGAGATAAAGTTATGACTCAAAGTATTGTCCATCACTGGCCACTACTTTCTCCCATCTTTTGGG
>NW_014554643.1:26742-40537 GCF_001313825.1 Dinoponera quadriceps | reverse complement strand
GGCTCGTAAACTGACATCTTCATCGACGATAACTTTATGGTACAGATACAAATCGACTAATGTAACTATTAGGTTATGTTGACAGATGCCCAAGTTGATTGTATGACGTATATGATCTATTTACTTTGACCACTAGGTTCCACTAAAGCCATCTATAAGAAAACAGCGGGAGCAAAGTTGTTCACCTAATATATCAGAATATTGGTGTAAAGATAAGCTGATAAGAACAGAATCGTTTGGAGAAATAATATCAAGGAATCGATATACATTATTACTAAAAAACTCGCATTTTTATAATAACAACTTTACAAATCACGATCCAATTATGAAAATACGCTATATTGTTGAACAATTAAGAACATCCTTTAAAAATTCATTTTATGCATCGTAACTCAATTCCTGCCGTATGGTACAGCCAGTGCGTCTCAAAGTCTGCCGTAGTCAAAGTGTTAATAGTTCCTCGCTAACACCATCTCTCAAGCATCTTTTGCTTGTCAGTCAATAAACCTCCTTCTTTGTCTCTTACACACGAAGCACCTAGGCTTAAAAATTTTTCGAGTTTCCATTAATTTTTTTGTAGTTTTTCCGTGCGTCTTTCATTCGTTGTTGTTGCTCTATTTCTTCGAAGTTTGCTATTTTCTACTCTCTCTTCTTTTTTTGGTAGATTCGCTTCTCCTCTCTTCTCAACTTTCTGCATACATCCATGCTAGTGCTTCTCGTTCTATGTTTCTGCAATGGTAACCTATACCCTGTATTCTTTCTGCTGATTATCCTCGCACTCGAAGTCAAACTAACCATCTTTCTTTCTGCGGTTCTCGAGACTAAAACATCTCAGCGGTTTGGAGGATAGCCCATCTACATCTTACCTACCCACTGTTTATCTACGAGGGCAAATCAATAAGTACTCGTGTTTGAAGACAGGCGGCGTTGCTGATGCAGTTTGATAATACTATTGTGTACTACCATCTTTTAAACGACGCCATATAAAATTTCATAGTGATTCGTGCCAGTTTTGATTTGACCTCAATTCGTAGTGACCTATTTGATGTTTTTCGATATAATGGAAAAAGAGCAATATCGATCCGTGATTCGCTTTTTATTTTTTGATGGATAAACGTGCGAAGAAATAAAAACAGTGGATGCGAGGATGTTAGCGAGGAACTATTAAATGAGAAGTTCGATGCTGTCAATGGGAACTTTTACCATCTATGATAACTGTCAGATATTGATTCAACGAATTTAAACGTAGTCGTTCATCTGTTTTTGATGAGGAGTGTCCACGCCTGGCTGGCGTGGTTACTGAGGAAATCGTTGAAAAGGTCCACGACATGATTTTCGCTGATCGTCGAATAAAAGTGTGTGAAGTAGCAGAGGCCGTAGGCATGTTGTATGAAACGGCATTCATTATTTTGCATGATAACTTGGGAATGAAAAAGCTGTCGGCCCGATGCCCCGATGCCCGATGGGTGCTGCGATTGTTCACGGTGGATAACAAGCGGATACAACTATCAATTTCGAAGCAGTGTTTGGAGCTGTTTAAGCGCAACCCGCAGTAGTTTTTGTGTCGAGTCGTAACTGTTGATGAAATATGGATCCATCACTACGCACCGGAGACCAAGGAACAGTCAAAACAGTGGACTTCACCCAGCGAACGTGTTTCGAAGCAGGCCAAGACGGTCCCATCAGGCACCGGAAAGATGATTACCACTGTTTTTTGAGAGGTGCAAGGCGTGATTTTCATCAACTATTTGAAGAAGGGACAAACTATCCCTATGCTGATTTATTAGACCAATTCGATGTTGAATTGAAGAATAACGGTCCTAATTGGCAAAAAAAAGGGTTGTTCCACCAATGTAGCGGCTCACTCCTCCACAGTCGCCACAGCCAAATTGGTTGAATTGCGCTACAAGTTGCTGCCGTATCCACCGTATTCTCTGGATTTTTGGCCGGTATTCTTGCGATTTCTTCCTGTTTTCAATCTGGTATTCTTGCGATTTCTTCTTGTTTTCAATCTTGACAAAATGGCTCAGTGGAAAGAGATTTACGTCGAATGAGATTATCGCCGAAACAGAGGCCTATTTTGCAGAGTTCAACGAATCGTATTTTTCAGAGTGGTTAAAAAAATGGCAGAGGTGTTGGAAAAAGTGTATCCTCCTAAAAAGGGATTACATTGAAAAATAAAAAAAAATTGTGAAAAACTTACGTCTTCATTACTAACATGGGTACTTGTTGATTTGCCCTTGTATATCTCCCTGTTCAGCTGCACCGAAGCATGGAGGCTCGCCTCGAGATTCGCGACATACGCCTCTTATATGTTTGTGATTTTTAGACGTTCAAAATTGTAGCACTTAATTTGCTTCATACTGACATTTCGCAGTGGAAATTCTAGCCTTTAACCTGGCTCCAACAAGGAAATGGGCCGATTCTATATTCGTTTCTCTATAGAATCTAGCGTCAAGTAAATCAGGTATATGACGCTTATCTATGAGGACGTGGTTGATTTAATTCCTTGATTATAAATGCCCTTATGCTCGACTTTTGTATTACCTGTGAATATACTCCTCGATATTGCAAAATCCGCAAGTCTACTCCTGTTGCCGTTAGTTGCCTCACGTATACTATGTCTGCCCGCACATTCGCAGTAGATCTGCTCCCAGCCTATTTGTGCATTGAAGTTTCCTATAAAAGGATCTTAATATTATTTTTTGGCCTATTATCATAGAATCTCTCCAATGCTTCATAGAATTTATTTCTGATCATGTCCTCCTTATCGGTTGGGGCATGCACATTTATAATGCTCAAGTTAACCAGTTCACTGGTTCACTGGTAGACCCAAAACTAATGTTTTATGGCAAACTTGGTGAGAGCGAATAATTTCGTAATCTATGTAGAAGCTTATCTATAAAGTGTTTTTTGGGTCGCTAAATATGAATCCGGAGTGAAATTTGAAAGATTCAAAATGGCGACTTCAAGTGGCTAACTTAGATATTCTATTATTGATACGTTTCAAACTCAATATGTGCATCGTTTTTCGGTCACCGATGACGAATACAGAGTCGAAATTACAAAATTCAAAATGACGGATTTTATATGGCGGCTTCAAGTGACTAATATTGTTATTATGAAGAAAAGTAAAGTATATGTTCATGTTATTCGGTTCACTAACGATGAATCCAGTAAAAATTGCAAAATTTAATATAGCGATTCTAATATGGCAACTTCTAATGACTAACAATATTCCATTATTGATCTTGTCTTCGCTATTAGCTGGTGAAGTATTTATCATGGCCCCAAAATGGGATAATGGAATATCTAAATTAGCCATTTAAAAACACAATTTTGAATTTTGTAATTTCTACTCTATTCGTCATCATTGACTGAAAAAATATGCACTGTCACCGGCAACCGTAACTGCAACTAAAAGATTGTCCGCGGCGGTTGCAGGACTTCTTCGCTCCTGCTTTTGCAGCAGCGAACCCACCTCGGCTAGCGCAGTTTTCAAATTTACAATAGCGAGTCGAATCCCTCGCTATTCCGCGTGGTAGAGCGTCGTGGTTCTTACACGTTCTTCCTCGATATTCGCGGACACGTCGGAGAGGAGTCGGGAGAGATAATAATTCAGAAACGAAATTAACATATAAATAACAACTCTTTAATTAGCCTGAATCCTTCAAATACAGGCAACTAATTAATACCCCGGGAGATCTCTCGCCTGAGATGTTACGCGAGATGCTTTTTAGGGGGTGGATCTGAGCCACTTGACGGCAGCTATGATAACGCGCATCGTGTTAACCGAAACGCCCAGCGTCGTTACGCGAATCTTGCCGGGTTTTCTATTGGGCGCCAGCCGGGTCTTTCCTGACAGTAAGTACTGTTTCTGGGCCGATCATGTACTATACCCGATCTAGCTCGTTCGCCAGAAGCAGTTTCCAAAAGCAACTTCACTATTTACTAATGCGGCTCGTAATAAAATACATGTGTTACCGACAATTAATCTACGAGGACTGTGCGACCAGCAAATAGAAAAGCCAACCGAGTCTCCAGGAGTTCCTAAGCTCGAGACCGTCTCGAGTGCGGCCCTTGTCGCCCCGCAACGTGGCCTCCAAATCTCGCACGTCCATGCATCCCGACCTTCAGGACGACGGTCCTTAAGCGAGCCAAAATTTCCGGTGTACTCCTCTCGCAGGTGCCGCTGAGAAGCGACGGCAACCGACTCGGAATTACTACGCAACTCTAACTTATTTTACCCACGGCTGTACATAGCTCTCGCTCACCCACTCGCCACCAGAAGCTTGCCTCTCTTCCTCGGGATCTCGTCCCTCTGCTCCGGCAGCTTCTCTCGCTTATTATCGTTTCGGGACGTCTGTTCCGCTCGCCATCAGGCTGCACAGTGACGAGCAGCGCTCGTCAATTAACGCAGGAGACAGCCGTCGCAAGGATCTGTCGCGCCAATCGATGCGGCATCTTATTGGTTCTCCCGGCTAGATCGCGTGTATCAAGGATGCTCGCGGAAACCTCACGTCTGGAGTTGTTAATTCGACGCTTGGCTTGCCCTTGTTCCTCCCGGGACGATATTCAGCAACTATTGAGCTCGCAGTAGTTCGAAAGGATTCTTCCGGGGTCCTCCTTCGCATAATCTGCGACTGGATTGCGGGGCCTTGCGCCTTTCTTAGCGCCAGGTGGCCATCCCCGCTGTCCGTTGCCAGCCGTCCGTCCGGGAAAGGAAGATCTTCCCCACGCATCCTTCCGCGTGTCGCTCTAGCCGCTCCTTTAGAATCCTCGCTCTCGTTCAACCTCGGCTCCTCCCGGCAACTCCGATTTCGTCCAGTCTTCTTACGTCTAATACACCGGCTTGATGTAGGTGACCTTACACTCAAAAAAATATAATAGTCGCGGGTCACCTCTCGTGCACAAAACAGTGCACGAAACAAAATTACTTTATTCGATCGCATTTTCTCATGAGAAGGCACGAGTTTCCGACTCATCCTTGGCCAGGCCACCTGCCTGAGTGACGAGCAAAAATTTGCATCGTCACAGCACATATCGAATTTGATATGTATCCTGAATATAATGTCAAAGTTAGTCACGTGAAGCCACTATATTAGATCCGCCATTTTGAATTTTATAATTTTAACTCTGTATTTACGTTAGCAGTGATAAAAAAAGTGTACTCATGCAAGTACCGAGTTTGATACGTAACTATAATGGGATATCAAAGCTAGCCATTTGAAACCACCATATTGAACCCGCTATTTCGAATTTTTCAAATCTGACTTCGGATTCATAATCAACAACCCAAAAAACATGATGTGTCAAGTTTAACGCAAATTCGATTAAAATTGGCAGAGTTATTCATGTTGCGCATATATGCGTCATTACCAGTTTTAGCACGAAAATTTTTGGCGCATATATGCGTCGTTACCAGTTACCTCGTTAAAGTATCTGCTTTTTACACATAAACAGCAAATTCTTTCACTTATCGGGATGAAATGTAAGACTGAATGTTTAATCCTTTCGTTCAATGAACGCTGAATACATACTTCCGATCATGGCAACTATAATAACATCATATTCCTTCTTTTGGAGTGCGCCTTTTCCAGTCCATTTAACTTCTTGTATCACGATTATGTGTGCCTCACGTTTCTTCAGTTCTTCCATCAACATTTTCAAGGTTCCGTGTCGGTATAATGACAGTACATTCCAAGTATGTAGGGTCACATGCTTCCTAAATCGATTATCCTTTTTCTTGCTTGATTGTTGACGTAGAATCCATCTAACTACGCTCCTTTCAGCTTTCTCAATAATTGGATTTTACGGAACTGGGTTCCTTAGCTCAGCGCGTAACTCTCCTCCTTTATCCAGACTTGGGAGACTCATCTTAGACAAGCCGCCCGGGTGGAATTCCGAAAGAACAATGTCTGTTGAATATGTTGAGTGCGGTAAAACATTCCAGCAGAATTACAATATTTTTTCCAAGTGATTAAAGAAACATAAGGCCTGGTTATCCTGATGGAATAAAACACCCTTTTTATTGACCAAATTTTGGCGTTTTTCTGCAATAACTTCCTTCAGTTTGTCCAATTGACACTGTCCGAATTCAACCGTACTTTCTTTAAAAGGAACTTATAATATACCACATTATTCTAGTCCCACCAAATACACAGCATGACCTTCTCCGGATGAAGTCTAACTTTTGGAGTGGACGACGGCTTTTCTGAACTTTTTTCCTAGAACCGTTTGTGCACTGTGTTGTTATCAATAACCTATTTTTCACCGTTTTTCACGATTCGTTTTAAAAATGGATCCTTTTCGTTGGGTTTAAGTAACGGATCGTGAATAGAAATGCGATAGATTAATTTTTTTCAGGCAAATCATGCGGCATCCAATCATTAAGACGATTTACTTTGCTTATGCAAATGCTCGGTGACGGTTATATGTGATAAGTGGAGTATCTCTACAATCTTCCACGTCGTGTACCGTTGCTTATTCCCGATTAAAGTGAATGGTCGTCGTGAATTGGTCGTCATCAACAATAGCCGGTCGACCAGAATACTCCTCATCTTCGAGTATCGTATTACCAACACGAAACTTTGTAAACCATCTCTGGCACATATGTTCTGTTGCGATATCCTCTTCATGCATAGTATATATATATTTTTTTTTTTGCGTCGCGCTTTTCCCTTCACGGAAGTAAAGCAGCATCAAACAACGAAAATATAGCTTGTTTTGCTCTATTTTTCTCTCGATCTCAAGTAAACACAAATAAACGCTTCTACATACATTCTCTATACACTAAATTACGTTTAAAGGTGTCAGCTATCAGAATAGCATGCATTTACGCCATCTAGATGGAAATTTCTTTCTAGTAAAACACACTAAAGTCATCTGTTGGGTAAATACTATATTATTTTTTTTCCAACCCAATAACAACAACTCATCAATTTGAGCGATGCATTGGAGGAAAAGAGGCAGTTTTACTGGGCAAGGAAGTTCCAAAGTCATCTTGCTGCATGACAACGCACGGTCACATGCTTCTGAAGCGATGATCATTTTCACATTGGGCTAAAAACTTCTCCCACACGCGTCGTATTCACTAGATATGGCCCCTTCCGATTACCATCTATTCCAGGAGATGCAGCATCATTTGACACATACTTTAGAATAGAAGTCTAAAAAAGCATCGATGATTTTATTGTTTCGAAACCAGTGAGTTTTTGTCACCTTCGAATTCGCAAACTGCCCGAAAAATGGCAGAAGATAATCGATAATAACAGGGAATATTTCGATAATTGAGTTGTTTTTATTTTCAAAGAGAGATTGAATTTTGCTAAAAAAAAGAAGCTAAGAAATTTCTACTACTCCTAATACATTTACAAGATATCCTGCTATATATGACCACCTATTTTTATCTTCTAAACTAAAAAGATAGACCACAATAAATATATATTAAATTAAACGATTTTAAATTAATTCTATTATTACTAGTATGGTGGTTGTCCATAAAAATTATTTTAGTTAAAGAGCAAAGAGGTATACGTAATTTTTTTACGGTAATATAGATATTTCGATGTAATAAAAGTTGTAACCTTGTTTATAACGAATACAATAATGTATAATATAACGCAATTATTTTACGAGTTTTACAAGTTTGTCAGTGTAAAATTGCACAACTGGTTAATACCTTTTTGGTTCTGCTGTATGACCAACTTCCAACTCCTGCACATTACCGTTTGACGTTTAAAGCTAAATTTGATATTATATATGTTGAATACCGCAATCAGATTACAGATATTAGCCACCAATGCAGGAGTGGAAAATTGGTTAAATACGGTATAGGCGAAAATGCAAGGTAATTCCAGTATATCAGTCGTATGTAAAGAAAATTTAATTTATCAAGTACTATTTATTATGTTTAAGGCAAATGAACTATACAAATAAAAAACTGTATATTGTCTACTACTATAAAAAATGAAAATATTTATTATTTAACAAAAAAACTTTTAGAAACCCTTGTATTTTTGTCATAGTTATATACTGGGTGTTTCTGATCACCTGTACACCCATTTAAAAACGAGGGAAGTGGTTATTTTGAAAAATGTTTCAGACAAAAGTTGTTAAGGATCAAATAATGTATTACATAGGCATATGTGATTGACCTTGGATAGCGTCATAAATGTCATGTCGACTTGAATGTTTTAAAATGAGAACCCATATCTTTCATTGCATGTTCTTGTAGCTAATATCAAGGCGTTTTCGAAACATTGGTTACAAATCCTTTTTAATTGAGATCTTCTTGAGTTATGAGATTTCAAAATTTCAATACCGCCGACGTTAGCATTACCCAAGATGTACCGCGTGGAGGTCGCACGGTCGGATTTACATCTCTTCGAGATGTTTCATTAAAGTGAGTCCCTTTGCCTCTCGTGTGTGTGTGTGTGTGTGTGTGTGTGTGTGTGTGTGTGTGTGTGTGTGTGTGTGTGTGTGTGTGTGTGTGTGTGTGTGTGTGTGTGTGTGTGTGTGTGTGTGTGTGTGTGTGTGTGTGTGTGTGTGTGTGTGTGTGTGTGTGTGTGTGTGTGTGTGTGTGTGTGTGTGTGTGTGTGTGTGTGTGTGTGTGTGTGTGTGTGTGTGTGTGTGTGTGTGTGTGTGTGTGTGTGTGTGTGTGTGTGTGTGTGTGTGTGTGTGTGTGTGTGTGTGTGTGTGTGTGTGTGTGTGTGTGTGTGTGTGTGTGTGTGTGTGTGTGTGTGTGTGTGTGTGTGTGTGTGTGTGTGTGTGTGTGTGTGTGTGTGTGTGTGTGTGTGTGTGTGTGTGTGTGTGTGTGTGTGTGTGTGTGTGTGTGTGTGTGTGTGTGTGTGTGTGTGTGTGTGTGTGTGTGTGTGTGTGTGTGTGTGTGTGTGTGTGTGTGTGTGTGTGTGTGTGTGTGTGTGTGTGTGTGTGTGTGTGTGTGTGTGTGTGTGTGTGTGTGTGTGTGTGTGTGTGTGTGTGTGTGTGTGTCCAAGTGAGGTAGTGTTTAAACTGAGTACTATTCTCTGCAATACAAGCATCTATTCTGGTTTGGAAGGAAGGTTTGGTTGCTCAAAGAATTTCATCAGCACTTAAGGATTGGATTGCTTCTCCTACGAATCATTTCTTCTCTTGTAGTTAGGCGTTCACGATACACCAAGTCTTTTACTCTTTCTCACACAAATAATAATCCAGGATAGTGAGGTTCGGTGATCGAGGTGGAAAATTGATCGGACTCTGCCTATCTATCTGTTGGGAAACGTAGTATTTAGTACTACATGGGCAACTCTCGATGCGACAGGCATCCATCTTGTTGGAACCTCATGTCCTGACGCAATCGCAAAAGAAGATTGTTTAATAATTCAGGAAAATCTATCAAAGCTGAATACCTATTACCTTTTAGATTTTTTTCAAAGAAAATAAGACCGACAATATGACTTTCAATAATCCCGAACCAAACGTTCACCTTCCAAATATGCTGATGGCTCATTTCTCTCAACTAGTGAGAATTATCTTGCGATCAATAACGACAGTTCCACGTATTGACACTTCCATCACATTTGAATGTAAATTCATCAGAAAATAAAATTTTGTGGTGAAAAGTAGGTACTTGGTGTCTTATCCAGTTGCAAAATGCAAATCTACTTTGATAATCATCATTATTCACAACTTGGTGAAGAGACATTCGGTAAGAGTGAAACTTGTTTTGACCTAAAATACGCCAGATACTGATACGATTAACTCCAGAATCTATTTCTCGGCGACTCAAAGAATCATGAGGATTCAATTCTGCCGATGCAAGAATTTCCGCTGCTTTTTCATCCCTAATTGAACGGCGGATCTGTTCTTTCATCCCTAATTGAATGGCGATTGATCTTTGTTATGTTGAGGCTAATCGACGCGTTTGGTTCCGTTAGCCAAACGTGAAGGAACATTACGCGAACAAGAAGTCCGATCAGGAAAACGCTCTCGCCACAATCTTTCAGCTGCAGCGAATGTATCTCGACACTCAGCCAAAATTAGCAACATATCACATGCTTCTTTATTCGAATAAGACACCATTATGGCTATGATATGAATTAACCTGAATTGAATTATTTTGAGAGGAAGAATAATGCGAGACTCGAGCGTGGGTCGGAAAGACGACGATAGAATTGTCAGAGCAAAAGACGCCGGTGTGTTTGCG
The DNA here is from genome assembly GCF_001313825.1 of Dinoponera quadriceps. Classification (NCBI taxonomy): domain Eukaryota; kingdom Metazoa; phylum Arthropoda; class Insecta; order Hymenoptera; family Formicidae; genus Dinoponera; species Dinoponera quadriceps. The sequence goes on along the minus strand of NW_014554643.1, from coordinate 30,351 downwards.
AGACGAAGTAGACGAAGTAGATCAGTAGACTTCGAAGTAGCAATCGCAAGCGGAACTGTACAGTATTCGAATAAACATTGACGAAACGTTCAAAAAAATAATTACTTATCGCTCCGATCATTATCAAAATCTACGTGCAAGGTTTCCAATGGTCTGATAATAATACTAATTCGTTAAGTTTTTGTTTCATAGACAAACCTGGGACATCTGCTACGACGTAATTGTTTGGAGTCTTTATTTATCTCTGACTGTGCTTACACACACATACACACACGTACGTGTAAGAGACAAGGGGACTCACTTTAATCAAACATCTCGAAGAGATATAAATACGACCGTGCGACCTCCACACGGTACATTTTAATATTTAATAATTATATTTCTGCAGTAAGCACCAACTTTATTCGCTACGAACAATCGGACAGATGTGTCGAGACTGATTCTTGAGGCATTTGATTTGTTGAGTATTGAGGTGTTTTGTTCGTGAGAAACAAATGATGCGAAACAAAACACTAAAACTGCACGTCCAGAGAGTCATACTTGACGTGACACAACTACATACGTCGTATTTACAATACGCGGCATGTAATGGAGAGCGACTATAGTCGCCCATAGTACCTCAGTGGCATCTTATGGAGGGCGACTATAGTCGCCCGTAGTACCTCAGTGGCATCTTATGAAAGGCGACTATAGCGCCCGTAGCAGCGAAAGGGTTAAATACCACTATATGGCTAAAAGAGTAGTTTTCCTATAAGCGGGAGTGAATCCAACACTGACGGATAGAAGATGGACGATTATTGGCTCTATAGGAAAGAGTGGGAGAAGTATTCAATAATTGTTAATGCGCAAATGTGGTGACAAATTCTAAACAGATTTATTAAAGGAACTGTATAATTGATAATTAATTAGAAAAATAAATATTTTTATTATCACGACAGAATCCTCGTATTATACAAACAGCTGATGAACATAAATTTACAAAATTTTTCGTGATTAGTTTTCAATATAATATTAGGTCAAATCGTATTAAACCATGGTGGAAAGACAAATGTCACGCATGCGCTTTACAACAAACTGAACAGTGATAAAGACAGACGAGTATTATCCGTAATATTGCGGCCTCGCTCCGTTAGTCATATAGTAGTATTACATATATGAGTGGGATATACGACTATTTATGAATGGGATATGAGCTTGTAAAAAACTTACAAATGATACTTATAAATAAAACGTAACATAATATAGTAACTTATAAAATATATATAAAAAGTTAATGAAAATATAAGAATGAAAGGAAAATATATATACAAAAAGTAATAGTAAAAGTAACTTATAAATGGTTAACATAAATAAACATTCTGTCTTATAGACGTTAATGCAATAACATTTGCAATATTTACTGTATAAATCAAACCCGAAATGCTTCCTTACAAAGCATCTGTATTGCAACATAAATGCTGCACACTAAAAATATGATATATCTCAAACAGGTGGGATAAGTAAGACATCAAGCTAAATAAGTATACAAGAGCTGAGTACTTATGCATATTTTGCTATATCCCATCTTTTAATATTCCTCTTATATACTCATACTTATATACCGCAAAATAATTATTAAGCCTTTTGTATCCCCTACAATAATCATTTCAAGCAGATCGTAATACTATTATTATTAAACCTTTTGTATTCCCCACAATAATCATTTCAAGCAGGTCTTAATACTGTAATCAAAAAGTATCCGATCTTTATTTTTTTTAAATCGCGGGAAAACTGTAAATCAAATCCATTTGCTTTCTTAAGTTGATACACATGTGCTTCATATTTGGTGAAAAATAATGGCGTTACTTCAAGCCGTTTAAGAGTGGTAGTTATTTATGTCAGTAAAGATTTTTGTGCGTGGCGATTTTTACGATGTCGAAAAATACGGAGCAAGGAATTTGTTTGAAATTTTGTGTTGCAAACGAAATTTCGTTCACAAACGCATTCAAAATGTTGCAAAAAGCTTATGGCGATGATTATTTATCGGAAATCAAGTACGTTTGAATGGTTTAAGAAATTTCCAAAAGGTCAAGAATCTGTTGAAGACGATCCACGCTCTGGAAGAATATCAACGTCAACGGATGACACTCACGTCGAGAAAGTGAAAGAATTGGTGCTCGAAAATCGTTGATTGACTGTGCGAGAGATAGCAGAGAAGTTAGAATATCATTTGGATCGTATCGGCACATTTTGTCCAATAAACTACTCAACATGAAACGGGTCGCATCGCGCTTGATTCCGAAAAAATCTGAATTTTCTCCAAAAAGAGAATCGAGTGTTGGTGTCGTCTGAGATGATTTCTATGGTATCCAGAGACAGCACTGCGACCATATTTCTGATACGGATCTATCCGAATTGCTGGTGCAAAAACCGCCAGGCGAAACCCAAAACGCGAGAGCGACTGCTCGATACAAATGAGGACGAAACGAATGGGCACCAGGTGCAGACTTGCCGCACCCACAAAAAGAGTGATGATCGACGAAGCCTCCACGGGCTTCGGATCCAATACATCTCTTCTCGCGATCTAGGTTCATCCCAATCGATAGCTCACGTTTAGATTGAGTCAGAAGCAGGATGGTTCGCTAGGTCACGTCGAAATGGGGAGCGAAAGCACAAGATCAATGGTTAAGATAAATCAGTGGTTGTCTTTATTGATTCAGGCTTTCGCGATAACAAAATGCGCTAAACGGTAGCGCCTCGATTTACAAAGTTTAAGTTCTCGCTGCGACAACCACATGCGCTGGACTCGTGGTGTCCGGTAAGGTAACCAAATATTCGAGCAGCAGCCAAGCCAAGGTAGAGAGGACGGCACAAGACAGTACACCCGCGGGAGGAGATCCTCCGCCATGACTCCGATGCAACCACCGACGGATATTATTTAGGCTGGTGCAATCGCCACTTCCCCCAAGTCCGTCGGAGAGGAGGCTGCACGGGAATCGACCGTACAGATGATCCACGCGATAGATTTTATTAAGATGCGGATGGGCGGTCTTATAAAATGTGGGGCTCCTGGCGACTGGCTTTTCTGGGACTGCTCCAGTAAAGCGTCGTCCACTATGGCTGACTATCCTCCCTCCCTTTTTCTCTCTCCTTATCTCGCTCGCTCCCCCTGGCTCTCTCTGTCTCGCTTCCAATCTCGCTTGTTATCGCTCTCGCTCACGCTGACTAGTGTCTACTAGTGTCACCCAAAAACTCGTACTCCGCACGAAAAAAAAAGCGGAAAAGCTTCTCCAGTCGGCGGATTCGCAGGTCTTAAGCGGGTGTCTCTTTTTTCGGTGTTCTCCAATATCGCCCTTTTCTGGCCGCGGGATTTTTGCCGACGGCGGCCGATCGACTTCCTCGGTCTGCCGTCTCACCTCCTGCCTCGATAGCTCGGTCCGACATCGAGACTCCAGCTTGTTGTTCGCGCTGTCTTTAGACGCGTCCTCTGCTCGCCGGCTCTACCGCTGGGAACGGCGAAATACGACACCCTAGGCGGTGTCGATAGCAAGGTTCCGATAGCAATAAAAAAAAAGAGTAAAGAAGATCACCTAGTGTCGGCCCTCGTTGTTGGGCTGCCGCCACTCCTCT
>NW_014554643.1:24580-26690 GCF_001313825.1 Dinoponera quadriceps | reverse complement strand
GGGGGGGGGGGGGGGGTCTTGGATGCTTCGCGTCCGGATCCCTCTCCTTTTCTCGCTGCCATATGGAGCGCGGGTGGTTACTTTCTCGGGACGCGGAACTTGCCCCTTAGTGATACGCGCATCAAAAGTGCGCGGTCTTCGCTACACAGTATATAAAAAAAACTCGCCGCACCAATTTACGCGCTCGCGAGGAGTACACCCCCTCACGAGAGGACCTCCTCGGAGGCATTCGCCTCTTGTGACGGGCGCTTTGAGCCACCACATCACAGCACATACATGAAATGAATCATAATTGGTGGCGAAACATGGGTTTACTAATACGATGTCGAAACAAAGCAACGATCATCAGAATGGTGTTTGAAAAATGAAGCAAGACCGAAGAGAGCTCGCCGTTCGCAGTCAAAAGTTAAGGTCATGCTCACGGTTTTCTTCGATCATCGCGATGTTATGCACCAGAAATTCCTTCCAACTGGTCAAAAAGTCAATGGAGAATACTACTTGTCCGTCATGAGACGTTTGCGCGAAGCAATCCGTAAGAAACAGCCAGAATTGTGGGAAACTAATTTGTGGATTTTGCATCACAACACCATCACATGCCTCGACACTTTGCGCGAATTTATGACAAAAAACTCAACGAATGTATTCAACAGACATGGTCCCCTGCGACTTATTCCTGTTACCCCTACTGAAAAAACCACTTCGCGGACAGCGTTTCGAATCGATTGAAGACATCAAAGAAAAATCACTGCATGAACTGAAGCCCATACCGTTTGTCGCGTATGAACGATGTTTCCGAGACTGGATCAAACCAAGCAATGGGGGCTACTTTGAAGGAGACTATAAGAATTTTGATGATTGGATTGTTATTTTGATTTTTAAAACTAAAGTTCAGGTACTTGTTACTATTTCACGGTAGTATATGACTGCATTATTTACTACATTGAGAAATCGATTAAATTCACGATGGTTTCGTTAATATTAATAATAAAAAAATGAAATCATAACACAATACAAACATAATAACAACATATAACAGAGTAGTTGTGGGCACATTATTTCCACTCTTTCTATTTTTTCTGATTTCTCCAGCGCGGCATAAATACTGGAATTATTCTAAAAGTTGTAGCCAACCTTGAAATTTTACAGTGACAAAACTTGTAGAATAAAATAATTTCATTTTATTATACATTGTATACATGTATTATACATGTCTTATACGTTACATTCATTATAAACAAAGTTATAACTTTTATTACAATGAAAGCATAGTACTATACAAAATTATATACACTTCCCTAACTTAAATAATTTTTATAAACAATCATCATGCTCGCAATAGTGTTTTGTTAAAACTATTTATTATATTTTATTAACTATTTATTTAATTTATATATATATTTATTATGGGTTATCTGTTTTAGTTTATAACATAAAAGAAAGTAGCCACTTCCAGCAGAAGAGAGGTGTGTGTGCGTGCGTGCGTACACGCGTGTCTATATATATATATATACTGCTTTGCATAATTAACTTTCAATTTTTAACTTGAAAATAAGTTAATTTAATTTTTAATTTAATTTTTAAATGAGTTAATTTGTGTCTATATAACTTTTAACTTTGTTATAAAAAGTTACCCAACTCTGAATTGTACTGTGTCATAATTTGATAAACAGTTAAATGCAAGACTGAAAAATGTAAATAATAGAATATCATAGTACATTTAATTGATGAAGTAATAGTTTTGTTAATGTTAACCTTTTAATTAATTATTCAATTAATATTCAGCCAATTTGAAAAATGTCTAAATCGCAGAAAGACATTATGGATGTCTTAGCCCGTATCTTGAACTCTTTTTTAAATAAAAATCTAGCTTCTAAAAGTGGCTTAGAATTGCGGCTGAAAAGCATTTAAGACACTTTTATTGATAAAAAAAAGCTCACAATATAGGCTCTTTTATATAAAGTTATGAGATTCGTAGATTCATAGATAGAAAATAGTAAACTTAGACTTTAAGAACATTCAATACTACTAAAGTCAATCGAATAAAAATTGTTGCCATTGTGCTTAACGATACTTATTTGATTTTTGAGAATTTTATAAATTATATTTATTA
>NW_014554643.1:16725-24467 GCF_001313825.1 Dinoponera quadriceps | reverse complement strand
TTTTGAGAATTTTATAAATTATATTTATTATTTAAAATGTGTATGTAAAATATATCTCAGAAATAAACTTAGCATGTAAACGCAATAAGATATATATATGTATATATATATTTATTTATTTATTTATTTATTTATTTATTTATTTATTCATTTAATTATATTTATATATATATAAGTCCAAGTTGACAACATGTTTCTACCTTTATAACGTTTTGTGTTACAATTATATTTTCGAAAACTAAAATGCTTTAACTTATTTCAATTCATTTCTTTATTATACCAGTTTACTATTCCATTTTATTTATTCATTTGTTTACTATTCCAGTATAATGTCTGGTTGTGTCAAAAAAATAAAAAGATTAATATTCAGACATTTACATATACGTAGTAAGATGTTAAATAATTATTTTGAATATCTCTCGTGAAACAAAAATAAACGGACACAAGTCATTAGGAAACGAGTAACTCCTTAACAAGTTCTCATCGGATATATATTTATAAGATCTAATACAAATATAACAGATTTATTTTATTGTTTTTATGTGCTAAGTCTATAAGTTTCAAGGTATTTTTCACATGTTGAGTTACTTCTTATATTATCAAACGTGCGAACGCGCACGTGTCGTAATAAGGACATTCGTTAAACTTGGACAATATCAAAGATTTGAAAATCGTTCAGTTTTTAAACGATAAGGCCTAAGCACCTGACGTGCTCTTTCGTAACACACGACTTACCTCCAATGAATTTGCCTGTTGTAAAGTATTAGTAGCATCCTGACCCGACAGCGCTAGGATGACAAGCGTCAAGATACCAGCGGCAAATATAGTTCGGCGAATTCCTGCCAAGACACGACGACGTGGGGTCATCTTCTCCCGCAGAATGTGTTTCCGCCTGTACTCATATCGGACTGAAACAAGTTAAAAAAAGACACAAACCTCACAAACTATAATCCGCTATAAGAAATTAGTTGGTCTGCTGTTCGTGATTGTGAATTGAATTTCTAGTGCTAGTGAAGATATGCCACATGAAAAATGAGTAAAGAATTTTTATCGAATGTGTTAATGTAGCGACGAATGAAGTTGGTAGCATAAAATTATAAGAAACATGAACAGTAAGTAATTGACCAATTTGGGAATTATCGACAAATTGTTACTTAGGTAGCTTTTGCTTACTACTTAGCTTACTAGTTTTATTGTTTATATTTTTGTATATATCGTCGGTGTGAAGCCTTATATTTTTTATTTTTTTAAATTTATTTTTTTATTTATTTCTTTCTCATGATATTATTGTATTCTCATTATATTATTGTATCAAAATAGTATATCCTTTTTTCTTGCATTACACATCCAAATTGGTTTTCCTTTGAGCCATCACTCAATAATACAGATTGCTGATATACATCAAAATTCTCCTTTTAAAAGGGAAACTTTTCTCTATTTTACAATTTATATTGTTGAACGTGAATGATGATACAATACAAAGGAAGTAATTTGTTTTGAGACACATCGCGAAAAAAGAATTCATTGTTTGTTCTTCACGTGATTTTAGCAGAATAGCTTTTAGAAATTACAAAATTACATATAAGTATTAGAGTCTAGATATATTATTTATAACTGTGCGATATATAATTATATATTTAAAAATTAAGAAAGGAGAAACGAAAAGATAGAAATTGCAAGAACATATAACGCGGTACATTTCTAAAGAAGATTTGGGCTTTCCGATATTCACTGTTAGTACTGAAAATCTGAATACGTTAAATGAAATATTAGTCTATTTAAATTTGCCGCTACTTCCGTAATACGAGGTCCCAAAAGTATCCGATTTCTGTTTATATGAGAAAGAGCTACTTCGGAATAATATGAACAATGTCGCTTTCAAAGTAATCTCTTTTTAAAACAATAACCATCTTCCAGCGGTCTACCCATTTCCAAAAGCAGTCCTGGAAGTCGTTTTTATGATAGCTAACAACTCCCTTGTGGCATTTCGTTTTATTTCCTCAACATCGTCAAATCTTTTGCCCTTCAACAGATTTTGAGCTTAAAAAATAACCAGAAATCTCACAGGGCTATTGTTTGTTAGCCTATATCTGGACTGTACGGGAGTTGACGAAGTTGGGCAATTCCGTATTTAGTCAAAAATTCTGAATCAGGTAAGATGAATGAGCGGGTGCGTTGTCATGGTACAGCAGCCAATTTCCACTTTTCCACAAATGCGGTCGGTTCCTCCTCACTGCGTCACGCAATTGTTTAAGAACTTCCAAGTAATACTCCTTGTTTATTGTGCGACCTTGTGGAGCTTTGATATTCATGGAGTATAACATCTTCCTAGTCGAATAAAACAGTGAGCGTTGCCTTCACGTTGCTCCGACTCTGGCGCGCTTTCGTAGGTCGAAACTCTTCTCTCGTCGTCCATTGCGAAAATTGTGCTTTTTATAGAGTCATTATTATAAACTTTACGATCATACCGATTGTCTCGGAACATGGCCAAGTTTTTGGCAAAATTTAATGTAAATTCTCTGCTCGACTCGCTTAGTCATTGTGAAATGCGACGCTTGGAATTTTCGACGCTCACACAACTGCATACCAATGCCGACTGAACAACTGTTGGGTCGTGTCGCTTAGTGGAAGTACTCCTCAAGGTTCCCTCTAAATACTGAATGCTTATTTTGCACAATAGGATGCCCAAGGATATACGCAGAAGTCACATATTTCTCGGACAGACTTCGATTCATAAAAGTATTGTTACGCCCGTGTCTTGATGCCCGCGCTTTTAGCGCCCTAAACATACAGCTGATTCTCTTGGCAACGAGTCGTAAACAACAGATGATCAGCGTTGACGGATAAACAACGGGTTAGAGAGATTCTCTCTGGGGCGGTTGAGTAGTCGTGACGTGCGCGACGGTCTTTAACGAAAGAGAGAGCTTGAGCCTGTGAGTTACGTGTGTTTCCTTGTAAATAGTAAATATAGTTGAAGTTGTTTTGGGTTTGGCTAAAAGCGCGAGCATCAAGACACAGGCGTAACAGTATATTAAGGCTCTGTGGCGGCTACTCACCGCCTTGAAGCTGTCACCTGATATAGCAGACGACTCTGTCGCTATAGCAGAAGACACTGCCTTTGATGCTACTTTCGGACGAAACACTCGTTTGTTTTCACGACGCTGGTTTCGGGCGAAATATTCATCTGATTTCACGGCGTCGGTTTTCCACCGCTAGGCAGCACATAATTTACTTATCACAGTGAAAATCACTCACCGAAATTATATAAGATAGCACAGCGAGAGGCTTGATCAATTAATATTCTTAACTTTAAAGCGATGACACATCTAAGCCTTAATTCTTATCAGGGAAGACAAGATATGGGCTTTATAAAAAGTTAAAGAGTTGAAAAAGTTACAGTTTCTCTTATAGAATATTACCAGTCTCAACAACGATGCAAAGCTCCAGTCCCAACGAAGACAACGCAGACCTTCAACCTCAACAACGCAGAGCCCCAGCCTCAACGCAGACAACGCAGAAGCTTCAGCCTCAACAACGTAGAACTTCAGCTTCGACGTAGACAACCATGCCATCTTAAAAAGCAACGTACCGTCTTCAAAGCAGAGCATTTTCCTCAACGGAACACTCTCCTAGACAGCGCTTCTTTATCGATGACACTCTTCTAGACAACACGTCTTCCTCAGAAACAACACGCGACGTCTTCAGCAGCGCAGCATTTCAACAGCACACTACTTCAGCAGTACACCACTCCAGCGTGCTTCTTCAGCAGCGCGCTTCTTCAGTAACGCGCCACCTTCAGCAACGCGACGCATCGTCTTCAGCAGTGCGCTACCTTCAACAGCGCGACTTCATCGAGCGTCTTCATCAAAACAACACTATGCTCCTGGCGATTATTTCAACGCCGAGCTCTCGGCTACACAGCCTCATTCTATTCTAACGTGGAACTTTAATTTTACTCAACAATCTTAAGATTAAACCTCAGTAAAGAATATTTGTTATTCAAAAAGAGTCCTCCCTTTCAACATTTTAGCGAACCTTCTAAAACTACACCACGAAAAATGCTAAAAGCTCCATATTGTGATTGTTCTTCATAATCTCTATAAGTAATTAAAAGGGTTATTCCGTGGTGTAAATATAAATATGTTCTTTTAACAATGAAAATAAAACATAATGGTGTTATAGCATTATACTTAGCTATGGAAAATCATAAGCGATTATTGTAAATGAATTGCGACATTTAAAAGTGAATGAAATATTTGTATATCGTACGATAAATCGTTATGAGACAATTGCTAACATTGTTAAACATTATAGTGGTGAACGAAAAAAATCGCTATCTTGTCTGCTATGGTGTGAAAGGTAAAGGCTCATACGAAATCTACAATGTATCACACAAGGATTAATAAATGAACTTCAAATTTCGGATCGACGTCTCCGGCATATACTAAAATATGAACTTTGACTAAAGTCTACAAAATATAAAAATATAAAGATCTCAATGACAAATAGAAGAAAATAAGGTTTGTAAGTTGAAAAGAGTTGAGACGGCTGCACGCAAGTGGAGACCTTCCTAATATCATTCTCTCTGATGAGAAAATGTTTACTATTGAATAGTTTGCAAACAAGCAAAACGATCGTATGTGGTTGGCAGAGAAGTCCTACGAAAAATTTAAATATTTATTTAGTCACGAGAAGACGGGCTTTAGCCCAAGTAATAATGTGGGCGGTAGTAACAGCGTCTGAAAACGTTCTCCGTTGATTATTTTGGGCCAACATTTAAAAATTAATTCTAATTTGTACCAGGAAAAGATGCAAGTATTGAAGTTGTGTTCAACAACGTTTCAGTAACAAAAGCGTTCAAAAAAAACTTTTCAAAAAAACTCAATACTGTCACATAAAATGTGTTAAAATGTGTGTGATTAACAATCAACAAAGATTACAAAACAATATTCCGTATTTCATTTCATCCACATAAAGGCCACTTTCTTCACCTTATCTTAATCCTATGGATTATTCCATATAAAGCATGTTAGAGGCTAGAGTCTGTCGCAAAAAATATGCAAGTTTTAACACTCTTAAGGCAAGTCTTCGCCGAGAATGAATTGTTATTTCTCAGAAACAGATTCGTGCAGCGTGCACAAATATGTTTATTGAAAAAGTCAACCTCGTCATATGCTCAAAAAATGAAGTTATTTTGAAAAATAAAGCCAGATTATTAAACTGTAACCAATTTTCTCAGTGTCACAAATCTTCAAATAAAATTATCTAGACAAATTTGATTGATTGTGATATTTTGAATTACTAACACTTTATTCGCCACATCCTATATAGTATACGTAACATAAACTATAAATGTTTAGTAGTAAATTTTGCAACACAACCCTAAGGATATTCTGCACTTAGCGTTCGTTGTTCTGTTTTTCACTAGAATATATTGAGTATCTCGCGTATAGAAAAACACAGTGCGATTCAAGTATCGATGCAATTGGGATAACTATTGAAGCGTTCATGTTGCTTGAAAGTGTTCAGATTGTAGACTCGAGTACTAACGATAGTAAGCGACGAAGGAAATCGGAGGGATAAATATGTCACGTTTATTTGCGGAATGTCGCGGAATGGGTAGCAGAATCAGCGAAAACGCCAAACCAATGGATAATCAGTATCGCATTTCATGAAATTGCAAGATTGTGAGTATTATCGTACTGAGCAGTCGAGGAGCAACACAAATTTCCATATAATATACTATAATAGACTGCAAATTATACAATCTCTTAAATGTCTCTTAATTTTATTCTCAAAGTTGGTATACAGGTTAAAATGCATACGCGAAATAATAACAAAAAATGTAGCCTCTTGCTATCTACGCAATATTTGACGTTTATAGATCATCAGATAATTTTTATAATTTTTGCAATTGAAAAAATATAAAATATTTAAACACAAGAAACGAGGTGTTTTAAATAATGTATGTATAATTGATATATGTAAGTTATTATATTGAATATTTTTATATATTATATTAAAATTATAGCTAAATAAAACTAATTTTAAAGGAATAAGGATTCTTTTTTTATCAAACGTATCAGTTAATTAAAAAAATATTCCAGCATAACTATTAGATAAATCGGTCTCCCGTCCATCTAGCGAGTAGCTATAGCTAGAATTGTCGATAACTCTAATGTCTAAACTAAGCTTAATTTTTTCGTTTTACCATCTGTCAATAAAATTCGGTATATAAAGGTATATGTTCGCATCAGTAACATTATTTTTTACTACATCAAAAATATCGAAATTTGAGCCAAATAAGCGTCATTTGCGCAAAGTGTTAATCTTTTGCTTCAAATAAAAGAAAACTGTAGCTGAAGCTCATCGAATGCTTATAGAAGTTTATGGTGATAGCTCCTTTCGATAAAACATGCATAGAATGATTTCGATGCTTTAAAAGTGGTGATTTTTATGTGGAGGATAAAGAGCGTTCTGGACGGTCAAGAGCATTTAAAGACGAAGAATTGCAGGCATTGGTGGATGAAGACCCATGTCAAACGCAAAAACAACTTGCAGAAGCATTAAATTGTGTTCAATCTGTCATTTCCGATCGTTTGGAAGCCTTGAGAAAGGTCTACAAGGAAGGAAAATGGGTCCCATGTGAACTGAAGCCAAGAGACAATGAAAGGCAAAAAACCATCTGCGAAATTCTGCTTGCTAGGCAACAAAGAAAGGAGTTTTTGCATCGTATTCTCAGTGGGCATGAAAAATGGATATATTTTGACAACTTCAAACGTCGAGAAACCATTTGCGACTCCGGCCAATCCTCAACATTGATGTCAAAGCGGAATATCTACGGAAAGAAGGCAATGCTCTGTATTTGGTGGGATCAGAAGGGTGTAATGTACCATGAGCTGTTGAAATCTGGCCAAACAGTCAGAGCACATCTCTATCGAGAACAAATTATCCGTTTGAGCCGGCATTGATCCGTTTGAGGGTATTGCACGAAAAACGACGAGAATATGAAACGAGACAGCATAAAGTGATTTTACTTCATGACAACGCTCGGCCTCATGTCACAAAACTTGTCAAGGAAATGTTAGAAGCACTTCCCTAGGAAGTGCTACCCAATATGGCTTATTCAACAGACTGTGTCCCTTCCGATTAGCATTTGTTTCGGTCGATGGCACACGCACTTGTTGAGGAACGCTTCAATTCCTATGAAGACGTCAAAAAATAAGTATCTGACTGGATAGCCTCTAAAGATGAGTCATTTTTTCGTCGCGGAATTCGTTTGCTGCCCGAAAGATGGGAAAAAATCATCGCCAACGATGGACAATATTTTGATTGGCGTAATTTTTTATTTTGTTTCTTAAATAAAACTATATTTTTTGCAAAAAATGGACAGAACTTTCTGATTTAGCTAATATATATATATATTGTTACGCCCGTGTCTTGATGTCCGCGCTTTTAGCGCCCTGAACGTACAGTTGATTCTCTTGGCAACGAGTCGTAAACAACAGATGATCAGCGTTGACGGATAAACAACGGGTTAGAGAGATTCTCTCTGGGGCGGTTGAGTCGTCGTGACGTGCGCGACGGTCTTTAACGAAAGAGAGAGCTTGAGCCTGCGAGTTACGTGTGTTTCCTTGTAAATAGTAAATATAGTTGAAGTTGTTTTCTTTTTAACGTTGTCTCGTTTTATTTCCCCGCGCGAGCGTAACAATATATATATATATATATATATATATATATAT
>NW_014554643.1:0-15750 GCF_001313825.1 Dinoponera quadriceps | reverse complement strand
AAGATTTTGCTGTGTATTTGGTGGGATTGGCAGGGAATTATCTACTATGAGCTGCTCCCCTACGGCCAAACTCTTAATTCGGACCTGTACTGTCAACAATTGGATCGTCTGAAGGAAGCAATCGCCCAGGAGCGGCCAGTTTTGGCCAATAGGAGAGGAATTGTGTTCCATCAGGATAACGCCAGGCCACACTCATCGATAGTGACTCGCCAGAAGCTCCGGGAGCTTGGTTGGGAGGTTCTTTTGCATCCACCTTATAGTCCGGACCTGGCACCAAGTGATTACCACCTGTTCCTGTCTATGGCGAATTTTTTTGCTGATGAAAAATTCGCCTCAAGAGAATCTTGTGAAAATCGACTTTCCCAGTTTTTTGCCAATAGGGACGAGGGTTTCTATGAGAGAGGCATAATGAAATTACCTTCGAAATGGCAACAAGTTATCGAACAAAACGGTGCATATTTGACCTAAATCGGATCATTGTAACTATGTTAAATAAAGCCTCCAATTTGATACAAAAATAATGGATTACTTTTTACTAGATCTTATATATATATATAAGAATATTGATAAATTTTTGTCTTATATTAACCTGTTAAATCTCACACATCTGTTGTAAGCATAACGATGAGACATGTCCATGACCATAAACGAAAGCCACGGTTCGAATTACCAAACGTCGCTTTGCGGAAATGCAACCCTGCATTCTGGCAAAGGAAATATCGAAATCAGGATGGTCAGCGTCCACACTCAAGTGACGTTGACACATCCAAACCGTCCTCTCTGATTGAGACATAGGAAGAGGATAAAAGGAGACGTGATACCGGCGCGACGGGCGACTCTAGACTCTCAACTCTCGGAAACCGACACGTTGTCGGTCATTCAAGCAATATTGTATCGAGCGGACAACGTAATAAAGACAAATCCATTTTTTTCAACAAAAGATAATTTATTTTACACCGAACATCACCAACGCCTCCCGCTCTAACGCGCTGTGAAGGGCACCCCACATTACCCGCGACGACTCGACGCACGCAACACATCGATCCCATTGGAGTAAAATATTGTAATTTATACGATCGTCTTAAGGCTTCTGGTCCCTCGCTGCAAATGTCTTTGTTTGACGACGACAGAAGCGAGAAAACGCATGTAAAAAATTCTTGCATTTTACGTTCAAATAAAAAGATATACTTACAAAATGACATTTGCGATCGATTCAATATACTTATAAAATTGTCTGTGCACTTTTCTTTTATTCAAACAAGCAATAGTCATAAAACATTGACAAATTAATATTGACAAAATCATGAGAAAAGAGATTAAAATGATGATGTTTTGTTCTGTGTCAAATTAATTTTGCGGTTGTTTATTGATTATTCAAGTAAAAGAAAAGTGCACGAACAATTTTACAAATGTTGACCCGTTCTCCGCCGGTCGGTGGACTTCCGCCCAACCCCGGCCGGTGGAGTGGTCGTCCGGTGATCTGATTGATCGTATGCGGTATACCTCGGTGTAGCTCGCCGGATTCTCAGGAGTTCTTATGTGTGCGTGAGTGAGCGAGTGAAGACGCGGTTTAGTAATCGCCGTTTATTTAATTATTTTTCACGTTGCTGGGTACAGTTAGAATGATAGCGGGCCGTGCTTTAAACCTATCTCTGAGACTGTAAACATTACGGCGATAGAGTCAGACACGGAATCCCATGTTTATTTCGTGGTGTTGTATTCTGACTGTCTTAGTCGGCGTGCGGCGTAATGAGTTTCGCGAAATATAGGTGTCGCCTATGCTCGGTGACGCTCGCAGTCATGGTTGCGGCTCCCGCGTGTTGATTAATACGAATTCGCGTTGTCGCTACAGGACTTTAAAATACAGAAGTTTCGGATTCTTATGCATACGACGGGATGCATTCGCGGATCGCGTTTTACGGTGCGCGGTAGTTGCTGCAAGCGGAGTGCTCGCGTCAGTCGAGCCTCGGAGCGGAGGGCACGCGATGCGGTATCGGTGGACTCTCAGCCGGGCGGGCTTGGCCGACGTGCAGCTTGTAGCGGTACGGGGGAGGTTCGCGGCGGTCGGCGGATCGCGGTGGCACCTCCGGTGAGATGCGGCTGAGGGCGCGGACAGACGCACGTTGTCTGCCCGTCGCGCGACGCGGATTTCGGTACGGATCTCCAGGGCGTTCGCTTGCCCCGGAGGCGCGATGCCCGATGGCCGGAGTGGAGCGGGCGAGGTCGAGAACTCTCGACGGAGACGGCGAACACACCACCCCTACTCGTCCCTATCCCCAGGTCCGCCACGAGCGAGAGGGTCGGGAGCTCCCGGTGGAGACGGCGAACACACCGTCCCGAGAAGGTAGTCGGGAGTCCGGCGCCCGCGACTTTCACGGGAGAGACAACGTACTCACTACCTCGAGNAACTCTCGACGGAGACGGCGAACACACCACCCCTACTCGTCCCTATCCCCAGGTCCGCCACGAGCGAGAGGGTCGGGAGCTCCCGGTGGAGACGGCGAACACACCGTCCCGAGAAGGTAGTCGGGAGTCCGGCGCCCGCGACTTTCACGGGAGAGACAACGTACTCACTACCTCGAGCTTGCCGGACGGAAAGGATGTCGAGTTCGGCTGCGTACTCACAGCTGTGACGGCGCACACAGCGTCGCGGTCCCTCGACCTGGGGATCGGGATCCGGAGCAGCCTGCGATCTCTCGATCCGGCTGACTCCGGTGGAATCGGCGTCTTTACCACGGCAAAGCGGCCTTTTATACGGCTCCCGCGTGGTTTTTCGACACGCGGTTGTTTAGCAACAACAACTGTTGTTGCTAATGTGTACACGTGTCGAACGTGTGCGCCGCGTGTGGAAAATGTTTGTGTGGCGTTAAGCGCCATTTAGCGGCCGACGGATGTTCGGTCGGCCGCGGTGTTCGCCGGGGGGGATGCATCGTTATAAGTGTACTGAATCGATCACAAATGTCATTTTATGAGTATATCTTTTTATTTGAACGTAAAACGCAAGAATTCTTGACATGCATTTTCTCACTTCTGATGTCATCAAACAAAGACAGTTGCAACGACTACCTAAAAGCCTTAAAAGGATGGGGAACACTAATTGGATTAGGAATACTAGTTAAAACTTCATTCGAATATAATTGGCCGTCGAAAAGTACGATTTTATAACTATGTATAATTATATACATTGGACGTTTAGATATAAAAATAAGAAAATATTAAAATTGCTTCATTTAAAAAATATTTATTTTTTGATAAAAATGCGATATCTCATTTTATTTTATTTATAACGTAGTCGTTGAAGAACATCAACATCGTTAAAGGACAACATTTTTGTAAATAGAATATACTTACGTTTTTCTACAAATAATTTTATATATTAAGTGTTTAAATGAATAATCCAAATGTTTTTAAGCAGTTAAGAAATTAATATTAAAATCAATTTCCCGTTCTTTTGCGGTTATATAGTGTTGACATATAGCTATTAAAAATTACATTTAGTATGGCGAAAGGCCCAACATAATCTTCCAAAGTATTCAGTTCAATAGAGTCAAACATGACATCAGATAAAGTGCATATCCGACACTGTATTCTTTATGAATTCCAACAAGGAAAAAATGCTGCAAGAGCATGCGAATTAATTTATTTCTTTCTCGAAACAAATGTTGTATCATACGATGTATGCGCATTTTGGTTTAAATGCTTTAAAAGCGGTGATTTCAATCTGATCGACAAACAACGTCTTAGAGGCCCTCGAAAATGCAACAACAATGATTTGGAACAACTGCTCGCTGAGAATTCGGCACAAACGCAAAAGGAGCTTACAGAGCAGTTGGAAGTAACGCAGCAAATCGTTTCTAAACCTACATGCAATGGGTACTATTGGGTCCATGCATAATTCCGTAGCGAAAATCGAGTAAATTTCAAACGCAAAATATTTAGCAAAAAAAGCGATTTTAATCAACTAAATATATTTCCATTCTATTCAATGACTTTTTGTCATCTCTCCACGAGCTTCATTATCCCTTTTTCATAGAAGTCCTGAGATTTTTTAGCAAAGAAGTCATTTAAGTGGTTTTTGAGGACGTCCAGGGAACTGAAGATTTTGTTATTCAAATTGTTCTGTAGCATCCGGAACAAGTGATAGTTTGAAGGTGCAAAGTCCGGATTATACGATGAGTGCACCAAAATATCCCACTCAAGCCGCAATAACTTTTGCCGGGTCATCAGAGAAACGTGTGGTCTAGCGTTGTCCTGGTGGAACACAAAGCCCTTTCTGTTCGTTAATTCAGATCGCTTCTGATCGATTGCTCGCTTTAATTTGACCAGTTGTGTGCAATACTTGATCAAATCAATCGTTTTGTTGAGAAGCAACAGCTCATAATAGACGATTCTTTTCCAATCCCACGAGATACTGAGCATGACCTTCTTCAAGTGTAATCCAGCCTTTGCGATCGTCTGAGCAGCTTCCCCGCACTTCGACCATGATATTTTTCGACTGACTGATTGTTGTAGACAATCTACTTTTCATCGCCAGTGATCATCCGCTTTAAAAATGGTTCGTTTTGATGGTGTTTGAGCAGCGAATCGCAAGCTGAAATTCGGTCCATTACATTCTTTTCGCTCAGTTCGTGCGGCACCCAAACGTCAAGCTTGAATATCATCCCAAGCTTCCGTAAATGTCTCGAAACAATTGATTGGTCAATGTTGAGGTTATGTCTTCCTATCTCTATAGTCGTCAAATGCCGGTCGGATTCGATTAAAGCCTTAATTTGATCGACATCAGTAGTAATATGCCGACCAGAGCGAGGAGCATCTTGGAGATTAAAATCTCCGCAACGAAATTTTGCAAACCACTTCCGACACACACTTTTGCTTACTGCATTCTCTCCGTACACGGCGCATATCTTTTTGTGAGTTTACGACGCGTTTTTGCCTTTTCGGAAATAAAAAAGCGAAATGCACCGAAAATACACGTTTTTTCCTTCCATGTTCAAAATATAATTAAACTTCGCATGCGTCACTGATCTCGATGAATACTTTCTTAAAATGTCGTACAAATTTTAGCTTTCATTTAATGTACGACACTTCATATGTTTGACACAAATTTGTTTGTCGTACAAATTTTAGCTTTCATTTAATGTACGACACTTCATATGTTTGACACATGTGCAAGCGGAAAAACAACTGCGAACGACATCTGTCGGAAATTCGCTACGAAATTATGCATAGACCCAATACTTGAGATGGGACTACATGAGCTAAAATTAAAAAAGAAGGAAAATGTGTTGAACTCATTGAATCCAATAAAAATCAACGAGTGTCTTTCTCTTCTCAATAAGCAACGTCGAAAGTCTTTCTTGTGGAAAATCGTTATGGGCGATAAGAAATGGATACTTTATGACAATCCGAAACGCAGAAAATCATGGGTAAATCCCAGCGAACCATCAACATTGGTCACAAAGCCCAATCGCTTCGGAAAAAAGGTTCTGTTCTACATTTGGTGGGATATCAAAGGCATGCTCTATTATGAGCTGTTGGAACTGGATAAAACAGTTGCTGCAGACTGCTACCAACGCCAATTAATCCGCTTGAATTAAGAATTGGAACAGAAACGCCCGTATACTGAAGAAGGAGAACGTTCTGTGAAATTATTGCATGACAACGCCAGGACACACATTGCTTCCAAGACAAAAGACATAATAAATCTTGGCTGGGACTTGCAGCACCCGGCGTACTCACTAGACGGCGTATTGCTCCATCCGTTCATCACTTGCTCCGGTCGATGCAACACGCCTTGTCCGATATTCACTTCCAATCAGTGAATGAGATCTGAAAATGGCTTGACGACTTCATTGTGTCCAAAGATACAGCATTTTTCCAAAATGAAATTTATCAGTTGCCTGAAAGGTGGCTTAAAGTTATAGAAAGCAATGGCAAATACTTTGATTGAAAAATTTGTTTACTTGCTTTTAAAATAAATCTCATATTTAGCCAAAAGTTTTGAATTATTCATTTGTACACCTAATATTAGGTATGCAAATTAATTCGGTGCTTTTACATTTAACATTTTATAACTATGGTTCTATTTAATATTTTTATGTTAACCACGATAACGTTTTTCAAGGTCATTCTAAGGCCAAACGATTATCAATGCCTGATAGCTTTTTTTTAACCCTACAACTTTTGTTGCAAACATTTTTCTAAATCATTATTTATTTTAATAATTAGTCGTTCCGGAACTTTTGATAGACCCTGTATGTGTACGTGTGTGCACGCATTCACGTATGTATATGTATATATGTAAGGGAAGACGTAAGCAATTTATGCAGAGGAAGGAGGAACTTTAATAAGTTACATAAAATGAATGAAAGACCTTCTTTACTCCCCTTTTTAACCCTCCTCTCCAAATACAAACACGTTTTCAATTTCATCGGATGCATTTTTATAATAGTCCCTTTCATCCGACTTTTCGAGGGTAGATTAAAAAGTTTCCGACCTGACTAAGAAAAAAATATTTTTTTTGAGCCAAATGAAATTTATTTCTCAATATGGTCTTTAACTTAATACACTTAGTCCAACGTTTTCTAGGCCTTTCATTCCTTCAGTATAATAACTTTTGTCTAAACTCGAAATAGTCATTAACGGCGCTTATCACTTTAGCATCCGACGAAAATTTCTTTCTAGATAGTTATTTTTCAATAAAACACTTTTTCCTCGAACGAAATTATATTATTTGTATGCCCGAGACGTAGCTAAAACCACATTATTCGAACAACCTGGTGAGTCTTCAAGGATACATGCTTTTCAGACATAATAGACGTAACAGAGCAGGTGGCGGTGTTGGCCTTTATCTGCATAATTCAATGAGCGCTAGGATTCTAAGTTACTCTAATGAATCTGGTTTGCGCATACCCGAATTTTTATTTGTGGAAATATCTTGCAAAGGTGCATCCAAACTATTACTAGCTGTGGTTTATAAACCCCCTCACTATGGTTTCATGGATATTTTCGAGAATTCGGTACTCGATGAACTGTCTAATTACCGGCATTGTATAATTATGGGAGATTTTAATGCTGATTTGTTGACAAACACGTACAACACAACAGCGTTAGACTGCGTACTTTCGTCGTCTCCTCAGGCTCTATATTGTACCTTTCGATGTTATATATCACTTGAGAGATTCAAGTACGTTTATCGATCATTTTCTTGTTGATGGGGACAAAATAATCATGTTTGGGCAGCACGACGTTCCTTTCTTGTCGGCGCATGACCTTATTTACATTGACTACAACATTAGAATTTGGTGTCATGGTGAGAGATTGGTCACGTGTCGTAATTTTAGAAATTGTAACGAAAATGTGTTTGTATCTGATATCCTCGCCGCTGACTGGAATTATTTTTTAAACTCCCAGGACGTCGATGATAAGGTGGAGTTTTTTAATGAACACCTACTAGACTGCCTAAACAGACACGCGCCCCTGCAGCAGATATACTGCAACCGCGTTCCTGCCGCATGGATTACCACAGATGTCAGGAGGGTGATGCATGCAAGGAACAAAGCGAGACGTGAGTGGAGAAGAAGGAGGAACCATAATAACTGTGAGAGATATAGAGCATCGAGAAACAAAGCCCAGGATATGGTGCGATCTGCTAAGCGGAAGTATTATGTTGCCGCGTTTAATAACTTGCAAGATTCGGCTGATGTTTGGACTAAGCTGCGACATCTTGGCCTCGTCAAGTTGAGGGAGTTCGACAGGCATCTTTCAAGCACAGTAGATGAGCTAAATACGTTCTTTATTCTGTCTTCGTCATCTGCGGATAATTCTGTGATGTTGCCGGTTGTCGGTGGTGGCAGTGATTTTGACGACTATCAATTTCACTGGCGATACATCACACCAACGGATGTCTGCAGGGCTTCTTCAAGGATAAAATCCAATGCCGTTGGAGCCGACGGACTGTCCTTGAATGTGCTAAAGATGGTGATGCCTCACTTTATGCCGATTTTCGAGAACCTTCTAAACTTCTTTCTCATGCATGGTGTGCTTCCAACTAAATGGAAGTGTGCTCTCATCTGCCCGATTTCTAAGGTCGCTGCTCCTGTCACGGTGCAACATTATCGACCTATCTCAATACTTCCAGCTATCTCCAAAGTCCTTGAGTCATGCGTGAAGGAGCAAATGTCTCGATATTTAGAGGACCATGGATTGTCTGATCCTTGACAGTCTGCATATAGGCGCGGTCACTCTGCGCAGACGTACCTGATAGGGGTACTTGACGAGATTAGGCGTGCGGCGGATAGGAGAATGGTCACGGTGTCGGTCTTTTTCGATTTCTCGAAGGCTTTCGACAGGATGAATTTTCGAACCATGTTAAGGAAGCTCGAGGTTTTGAATTTTTCATCATCAACTATCGACTGGTTCAGGTCATATTTTACTGAGCGCACACACGCCGTGCGAGATCCTTATAGCAGTGAAATCTTTTCGTTTTTGAATGTCGGTGCTGGTGTTCCTCAGGGCTCGATCTTGGGCTCGTCCGCTTCTGTTTGTTCTGTACTTCACTGATTTCAAGAATATTCTCAGATACAGCAAATATCACTTTTACGCAGACAATCTTCATATATACATGCACTGTAAACCACATGATATCCAGGATTGTGTCTCCAGATTGAATGAGGACATTGCGGAAATAATTGTGTAGGCTAAAAGGAATTGTCTCATGTTGAACGCCTATAGAACTCAGACTATAATTTTTGGTACAGCCAGACATGTCGGCAGCATCGATTATCTTTGGACGGCGTAGTAGTCGACAACGAGAATATTGATTTCTCGGCTAACGTTAAGTATTTGGGTGTTATTATTATCAACACTCTTGCCTGGAGCCAGCATGTAACCAACGTAATAAACAAAACATACAGGATTCTTCACCAGCTGAAG
The DNA here is from genome assembly GCF_001313825.1 of Dinoponera quadriceps. NCBI lineage: Eukaryota > Metazoa > Arthropoda > Insecta > Hymenoptera > Formicidae > Dinoponera > Dinoponera quadriceps. The sequence continues at coordinate 6,816 of NW_014554643.1, read as the reverse complement.
CTGCACAGATGTTTACTGCCTGTCGAACTCAGGCGGAGATTAATAGTATCTCTTATTTACCCTCATGTAGACTATTGCTGTGCTGCTCTAACCGACATGACCATGGAAAATTCGGCGCGCCTGGATAGAGCAATAAATGCTTGTATTCATTTTCGGCGTGAGCAGATTTGAACATATAACATTCTATTATAATTATAATTAGCTAATTTATAATTATAATTATAATTAGCTAAGTTGGCTCCGGACGGCTTCTCGAAGGCGATACTTTATAGGCTGCCTAATATACAATGTTATACAAAATCAACGTTCTGCTTATATCTTTAGACTGCTATCGTTCCGATCCGTTATATCTAGCAGATGTACTAGAGCTTCTGGTAATTTGCTGTCTGTCCCGCAATGTCGCACCGAACACTTTAATCGGTCTTTTATAACCACAGCAGCTTTACTATGGAACTCACTGCCTACCGAGATTCGTTTCGCACGCTCACGTGAGTTTTTCAGGAGGTTACTGTACTCACATCTTTTAGGACAGCGTATAGACTGATACATTACCTTATGCGGAGTATAGGTAACATTATCAACAAATGTTTTTTGACACCATGAAGGGCCGTGTTTTTCACGTCACGTTCTTTTTTGAAGCTATTGTATTTTGTTCCTTATGCTCTTTTGCAAATTTTCAATATTGCGTATTTTTCAAGTTATACTAGGAAAACTTTTTAATTATTTCTTGTTTGCTGGTTGTTTTTGTTATTAATATGTAGCCTTTTACGAATTTCGAATTATGTAACTACCAATAATTATGTATTGCTGCGTATATAGCGCTTGAAGGAATATGTCCCAAAGTGCTAAATAAATGATACTTTCTCTCTCTCTCTCTCTCTCTCTCTCTCTCTCTCTCTCTCTCTCTCTCTTTCTCTCTCTTTAAAATCGGTTCTTTTTAATTCGAATTCTTCTAAAATAATACATCTGTTACATGTTTTATTATACGACCATTTTTCGCGGTTCGGATAAAAATATCTGAACCGCCGGTGCAATTTCCGCCGTAACATTCATTCTTACGGGACGGTAACCCTAACATTTGCACGCTGGCGCGGAGTATCCGTGCCCACGAAATTTTCGCGCTTCTAGCTACTTTCTAGCCGCGGTTTTCACAAAATTCTCCGCAAAACATTTTGTCCACGACGGGACCGGTAGTTTCGTAGGTTTTAAGTCGGGGACCAGAGAGACCGTAGGAATTTTCACGGTAACGAGTTAATTGCCTCAATAGACTCTCGATTAGGTTAACAAAAAAAAAACAAGTCTTAATTTAATTTGCCTCGATACAACAGCTCGCAAATAACGTTATCTATCTTATTTTTCGAAAGTTTCGGTTCCGATTGCTTGATATTAAACAATCCGGCGATTGAATTCTGCGGTGATTCCTTGGGATTTTCTATCATGATTCCGCGTTCGCGCTTAACGAGAGCTCCGAATCGGGAGGGATGGCACGTGAGATGAAGTCGCGCGGGGAGATTCCCCGGTTCGGCTCCGCTGGACGGTCCCGACGATAATCTAACGCAATCATCAAAAATCATCAATCAATCAAAGAAAAGTCATCGAACGGCCCGTCCCGGCAGCCGACCGAATTAGTTCTTTCCCGGTGATATAAATTATAATGCAAGTTGGTAGCCTTACGAATCGCTCCGGCTAGACTGCTTGAAGTCGTACTCGTCTTACTCGGCTCCTCCTTGCTCTTTTTCGCAACTTTTTCGCGAATTTCCAGAAGTTTTTCTTTCTCCCGAGCAGCCGATTGCCTGCCTCGGTCTGCCTCTCGTTTCTTGCGCCTCTCGGCCTCAATAGCAGTCCTTTCGGTTGTTCTTATTCGGGGATTTTCTTGAATCTTGGTCTTATTGACCTTGCTCCGCTGCCACTGAGTAATCTGAAACGTGAGATTCTGTAGCCTCGGCGTTTCCTCTGCGTCTTATCGATAGCGAGAATATATTGTAAGGAGTCACTTGATATTTCCGCGGTCCTCCACGTCGGCGCTTTTCCGCTCTTATTTCGGGTGATCCTCCTTGCTTCCTCTCTGCGTTTCTTGGTTCTTTTCGCCGCCGGATGATGTATGGGTAATACAAGTTCGAGGCATGAGGCCATTACTAAAAGGCCCACATACAGAAGATGCGCGCTCCCCGTTACTTTTTTTTGTGTATCTATTTGTACTGCAATCTGTCCAGTCAGACATTCAGCAATAGGTTAAGTAAGTGCGATTTATGTTATGGACGGAGGGGGGGGGGGGTCCAGTGACCCGTCCGTATAAGTATTAAGATCTGTTCATTTGAGAAGATCTTGGGGTGCTCTCCTCTTCAGTCTGTAGAAGATTGTCTTATCGTCCATTAAACCTTGAGCTAGCTGATTGGGGTGAAGTTGAATTCTGTTTTTATATGTCTTGATGCGTGTCCTAACTTCCTCTCTCACAGTTGGTATACCCAGGTCGTGATGGAGTCTATTATTAGAAATGAACCAAGGAGCATCAGCAATCATACGGAGAGTTTTGGATTGGAATCTCTGGATAATTTCCATATTTGACTTTGCCGTTGTACCCCATAGCTGTAGATCAGAGACCCAAATTGATTTAAGTATACATTTGTACAATAGGAGTTTGTTATCAAGTGAAAGTTGAGATTTTCTGTTCATTAGCCAATATAAGTATACATTTGTACAATAGGAGTTTGTTATCAAGTGAAAGTTGAGATTTTCTGTTCATTAGCCAATATAAGTTGCGAAACTTTAAGCCAATAGTTTCGCGCTTTGCAAAGATATATTTCCTCCAAGAGAGGCGCCTGTCTAAGCGCAGGCTTAGGTATTTTGCTTGGTCCGCTTGAGGGGTTTGTATTGTATTTAATGTAACAGGTGGACAAGAGTCTCTTTTGATGGTAAAGGTTACCTGCACTGATTTAGTTTCATTTGTTTGTACGCGCCAGACCTTAAGCCAGACGATTATTTTGTCCAGACTGTTTTGTAATTTGATAGAGGCTTTGTTTTGAAACTTGTCAACGGCGAGGATTGTCAGCAAAGGTTCCGGTAATTATTCCTTCTATTACTGGTAAATCTGCTGTATACAAGAGGTACAATGTAGGACTCACACTACCTTAAGGGACCCCGGCCCGTATCTTATGAAGATTTGTCGTCGCATCACCTTGTTTCACTAGAAAGTATCTGTCGCTCAGATAGGATCTGATGAAGGAAATCGTTTTGTGACCTCGTGCAAGTAAAAATGCAGCGCTCGTTAGAACAAAAAATGGCGATCAAGTTTTGCGTTAAAACTTGAACTTGGCAAGACCGCGGCGGAAACTCTTCCAATAATCAAGACAGCTTTTAAAGAAGATGCCCTATCGGATCGGCAAGTGTTCCGGTGGCACAAGGTTTTTTTGGAAGGCCGGGAAGAGGTCGACGATGAAGCTCGCGCCGGACGGCCATCGACGAGCACCACGGACGACAATGTGACGCGAGTGAAAGAACTTTTGAACACAGACCGACGATTGACCGATGATGTCCGCTTACTGTCACAGTTATTAGACACAGTTATTAGGGTTCGATGCATCCGGCTGGACATCGCAAAGGCCTGGAAGTTACATCACGATAACGCGTCGGCTCACAGCTCCTTCCTCGTCACCAACTACCTGGCCAAAGCAGGGGTGCTAACGATTCCCCAGTCTCCGTACAGTCCGGACGTCGCTCCCCCCGACTTCTTTCTTTCTGTTTCCACGCCTGAAAGGACCCATGAAAGGAAAGCGTTTCGAGACCATTGAGGGGATCCAAGCAGCTTGCACCGCGGCTTTAAAGGACATTCCGGAGGAGGCCTACCGTGGCGCATTCGATGCCTGAAAAACTCGCTGGAGCCTATGTGTCAACGCAGGAGGAGCCTATTTTGAAAAATTTTGATGTAACGAAAAGTTCAATAAATTGTTTTTAATTGACTCAATGACATTATTTTCCGGACAAACCATATAGACCCTCGTGCCAAACACGATCAAAAGCTTTAAAGATATATCCAAGAAGACTGCGGAACAATATTGTTTATGTTCAAAAGCAGAGTAAATTTTCTCTGCTAGCCTGTGTACTTGCTCGATCGTATTATGTTTTTGTCGGAAGCCAAATTAATGATCCGGCAAGAGTTTGTTCTGGAGAACCAACGATAAGAGTCTTTTAAGAAATAGAGTTTCTAAGAGTTTAGAAGGGGTTGGGAGCAGACTAATAAGGCGATAGGATTCTACATCCTCAGCACGTTTACCCGATTTCATTATCATGATGATTTGAGCTGTCTTCCATTGAGACGGAACTGAATTTAACTAGAGTATAACATTATATAAGTGTGTTAAGAAAGTAATTCCCTCGTCAGGTAGTTATTTGAGGATCTGCGCAGTTATTAGATCGTATCCAGGCGTTTTGTAATTTTCTAATTTTTTAATGATAGTACTTCACTCTTGGAAAATTTCTTGATAGGAGGATCCAATTGGTGGATTTGTTCTAATGAATCATAAACTTCTCCAGCTTTTGAACCTTCGTCAGGGTTAGGAAACACTTTCCAAGTGTGTAGCGAATATTTCTGCTTTTTCGATATCGGTATTAGCCCAAGTGCCATCATGTTTAAATACCAGGGGTTGGTGTAGTATGGGAAGCTTTAACTTTCTGGTTGCCTTCTAGAGCGAATAGTCGGTGTAAGCAGTTGCATCCAGTTTCACTAAGTATGTTTGCACCTCTATGTTTCTATCGTTGTGAAGTAATCTTTTGAGTTCCGCCGTTAGATTGTTGAGTTGAGCTTTATCACCAGGAAATCTAGTTTTCTGCTAGATTTCTCTCGCACGTCGTTTTTCAGCCAGTTTTTCTCTAATTGTTAGGGAATATCGTATTAGTTTTGTATTAGTATTAGTACCCGCAGGTGTTACGTCCCAGGCTGATTTTTGTACACAGTTGTTAAAATGTTCGATTGCTTCCTCAACATCGCTTTCATTTTTTAACGGGTGCTTGATATTTAGTGAAGACGCCAATAACCGTCGAAAGTAGTCCCAGTCGGTACGACAGTTGTGCAACCTACAAGATTTGGATGCCTGTAGAATTTTTCTGCTAATTATTACAATGACAGGAGAGTGATCTGACGAAAGATCAAGGCAAAATTTACATTTGATATTTGCTCTAGATAGTCCTTTGATTACACAGAAATCAATCAATGCAAGATCTAAGCATTGAGCAAGAGCGACTAAACATGTGGTTTCAGCATGACGGTTGCCCAGCACATTACTTGGCAAAGCACAGGAGATATTAGATTGTGATTAAAATGGTCGCTAGATTGATAGAAATGGTTCAATAAATTGACCTGTTAGATCGCCGGACTTAACATCCCTAGATTTTTTTATGGGGTTACGCAAAGGATAAAGTTTACCAACAAATGCTAACAACTCGCAAAAATATAATTGAACGAGTTAAAAATGTTTGCAGAGATATTGATGCACAGACACTATTATTTTGGCAGGAATCGTTTAAAAGCCGGATCAATAAATACATTGAAGTTGAAGGTCATCATCTTGAACATTTAATGACATAATTTCATTTTTGTAAAATTATTTCATTTTTCTTAAAAAGTGATTTTTTGTTAAAATTAAACCAACAAGGGAAGGGTCTCAGCTGTTTCATCATTTGCGATTCAAACTCTATGCAGAAATGTTTTGAGTGAAGTCCATAACATATTCTGCAAGTTTCAGCCCATATTTTTGCGTAAAAAAAATGGCGATATAATAATGTTCCCATGAACGGTGTCCCAAAAATCTGGAAACGGTCGAATATTTCATAAACAATGTATTTTAGAAAGTTCAAATTAATTAATAGAATAAGATAATATAATAAAAAAAAATAGAGGTTTCTACCTTAAAAAAATTAGGTTGGCTTTGGTCTGACCTTGGTAACGCTGCCCATGATCACACTTATACTGCCACTGAATGCCCTTTTTAAAATCTTAAACTTTTATCTGAAACATTTTTTTTCTAAAATGCATTGTTCATGAAATATTCGACCGTTGCCAGATTTTTAGGACACTGGGCATAGGAAGGTTATTATACTGTCATTTTTTTAATGCAAAAATAGGTGCTATAACTTGCAGAATATGTTATTGACTTCACTCACAATATTTCTACATAGAGTTTGAATCGAAAATGAAATAGCTGAGGCCCTTCCCTTATGAGCAAAATCTGTATGTATGAAAGTTCTTATATGTGTTCATTGTTGCCTATATATTTTGCTAAAGCGTAACGATCTCAATAACGTCTAAGTTATGTGTCAGATCGCACTTCGAATACTTGTGTAACTTTTAATTTATGCACTATTCGAAAAAAATGTCCCAAGTAAAAGTTATGTATTTTTTTCATTGGATTCGTATTTCTCGAGATACTTAGATGTTTCAAGTTAAATACTTCACTCTCTCTATATACATGGTGACCCATTTTAATCGACAAACGGAGATATCTCCGAAACTACGCAACCTACGAAAAAAATGTTCGGATAAAAGTTATCGAGGACAGTGGGGGTCATCTACTTGTGCTAATTACCTTGACCTTGCGGTCAGTTTTCAAGGTCATTTCAAAGTCAAGGTCACTTTTTTAAATGGAACCCCCTATTTTTAATGCCGGATTCAGAAAGAGCGGGAAATTCTACATCCAAATATGTATCAAAGTATAAGGTTAACCCCTTAACCTACAACTACGGGCATAGCCCGTAGTAGATGATCCGGCCAAACATGAATATTACGGGCATAGCAAGTAGTAGATGATCAGCCCAAACGTAAAT